>NC_081410.1:81489111-81589111 GCF_030272615.1 Cryptomeria japonica | reverse complement strand
GAAAATAGATATAAATTTGTAAATGCCTCCCTATAAACACCACAACCATAACCAAAACAAAAAAAATTCTTACCCGCAAAAACTAAATAGTTGGCAACTTGCAAGTCTACAACATCTCTCAAATGATCAAACCATTTCTTAATTTTGTTCTTCTGATTAGTCAATGGATTTAGTTGCATGTACAAGTTTTCTATTTGAAGCCTTCCATTTCCTTATATTTGAAACATAATAAAATTCTTGTGAGTAGGAAATTGATTCAGGAGTTACGTGTGAAGAATTTGGCAAAGTAAATGATGACAATCAAACTCAACTTTTATCTGTCTTGATTAAGAATTTTATCCTGATGGCATTAAATTAAAGTTCTTTCTCTATTTTCTAGTGATCTCTGGAGCAGAGGTTGCTTTGCATTGACCTGGGATACATTTAACTTGTGTTGTATCTGCGGAAATATGTATCCTAGGACGATGCAATGCAACCTCTGCTCCACCAATACCAGATAGAAGAGAAAGTACTTTAATTTTAAGCCATCAGGATAAAATGCTTTCAAGACGTATATTAGGTATAAAAGGAAGCCTACCCTATCATTTGAAGGGGTTTACCTACAATTCAAGTGATCTCTTAATTATAAAATCAATTCAATTCCAAGTGAACAGGCAATCAAGCATTCATCAAGAATTGAAGGAGAAATCAAGTTAATAAAGATATTCAATAGAGGAGATATTTAATAAAGATATCATCTTTTAAATTAAGAAATGGGTAGGAGATTAAGAATACAAACCTTCCATATTGCACACTTCAAGGTATATTAAAATCAGTTTAAAGTGTATTCATTTAGGGACCTTTCATAAAATATTCTCAACTTACACTTCATAAAAGGATCTTAAAATATTAATTGTTTATAATGATAAGAATTTGGTTGTTCCATACACCTTCCTTTACTATTTTAAAAATATCATCGACCAAAATATTGTGCAGCAGTAGTATGGAGTGCATTTCATCTATTTTATGCCTAAATATTTCATCATACCACTTTCTTTTCAAAGGTGACTGATCGATTGCGGTGTTTGGGTAATGCATTCTAAATAGATCCAGTTGCTTACCATTTATCTATCTTGGTTAAAGACTTTTATCCTGATGGCATTAAATTAAAGTTCTTTCTCTATTTTCTAGTGATCTTTGGAGCAGAGGTTTCTTTGCATTGACTTGGGATACATTTAACTTGTGTTGTATTTGCGGAAATATGTATCCTAGGATGATGCAATGAAACCTCTGCTCCACCAATACCAGATAGAAGAGAAAGTACTTTAATTTAAAGCCATCGAGATAAAATGCTTTCAAGACATATATTAGGTATAAAAGGAAGCCTACCCTATCATTTGAAGGGGTCTACCTACAATTCAAGTGATCTCTTAATTATAAAATCAATTCAATTCCAAGTGAACAGGCAATCAAGGATTGAAGGAGAATTCAAGTTGGTGCAGGTGCAATTGGAAGACCAAAGGACTCAATGAAGCCATTAAAGACTTTTGAAGGTAAGGAACAAATAGATTTCCATTTCGATCTATTTTATTTGCCAACGTACTCTTTACATGTGCTAAAATGGGATCTTTGGGACAGAGTATGGGCTTCCATCAAAGCAGAAGGTAAGGACAATTAATATTAGATGCTTATGGTTGGAAATGCTCTGTTTGACATGTTTGGAAAATGTGGAAGTATAAACATAAATGAATGCCTCATCTACAAAAGCAAAAGGTACCTCTAATGGTTTCAAAATTTGTCAAAATAGTTATGATATACCAAATAATCAAGTGGAATATCCTTTAGGTAACTAATATTATCTTCAAACTATTTATTTTGATTTTCATCATATATGGACCTAATTGCCCCACCTTTAGGAGATAACTATAGGAGATAACTATAGGAGATAATTTATTACATTTAAAAGTCCATCATAAATAAATTAATTATACATGCTATGTGAATGTTTACTATCACAAATTGATTTTAATTCATTTATCTACATGAATACACTCTTTATTTATTAGTTCTAGGAATGGAGCACTCACATGGACAAACAAAATGCTAGGTTTGAGAAAAATAGTTAAGAGATTGGATATATTTTTTTATATTTTCCAAATGGCTTGAGTATAATGATAATATAATTTTTAAAATAGGTTTATATCACTTTCCTTTGACTTGGTCATCAAAGATCATCTAAACCCCGAATGCACCTTCATCTTTAAAAACATATAGTTTAAGGTCAATCATTCATATCTATCTTATCAAACATTAGAGGAGTGAGCTTCTAAAAGTAAGAAGTACCAAATTTTTGTACTCCTAAATCACTCAAAATCATAACCAAGGTTTTTTCATTGCATATCTATCATTTATTTGAATTTATTATTAAACCAAAGAAAATAGGATTCATTAAAATCCATAATTCCATTAAAAATATTATTCATATCTAAGAAGGCATGGAGTGGGATGGGTATTCATAGAAATAACCCTTTATCCCTTCCATGTGCATTTCCCTTGGTTTTAGTCCCATTTTTTCTTTATTTTATTCAAAACAAAATTTATAGATGCCTCTACTTGTCTCACCATTCATTAATTGTTTGGGATTTCCATTCCATTCACCAAGGTTGGCATCTATTCTAAGACTCTGTGTCATGGCCAAGATAAATGATTTGACTCTAGTTTCTCTCCAATCTAATCACCTAGTAGCATGTGAAATCTATCTCTTCCTAATTATTATTCTCTCCATCTTGTTAATGACCATTTCATTAATGAATCCTTCCTCATAATTTTGGACAAGTGAGACAATGTTAGCTCAAGGAATCTTTTCAATCCTCTTTCAAGATTATTTCCCAAGTAATAATCTTGCATATTGGAAAATAAGTTATGCTTCTATTTTTCCAAGCTACTCTTCCTTATAATGTTTAGATTTACTCTAAAGTGCTCATTGTGACTCATGTTTACTACTCTTCCTATTAGTCTCATTCCAATATCTCCTACAAAAATATGGAATGATTACATTTATATTTCATTTGTGTCTACTAATTATCCACAAAATTTGGAACAATAATACAATTTTTTAATAATATTTAATTGTAAAAGAAAGGATTAAAAATGGAACTAAACACTCTAAATAAATTAATTGTAAAAGAATTGAAGGAGAAATCACTATTGAACACACCTCTGTCTCATATAACCTTATGTTGGCTAGGCCCCACAATAATTAGAAGATCCTAATTACTATTGTCCTAAACCTTGCATTGACCGTCACAATTTCACAGTGAGTTGAGTTAATTAGTCCATTAGCGAGATTGGGAAAGAGTTTGGTATTCGGTTAGGTGTTGGTGGAAGGTTTAAGGAGGTACACTATCATCATAATTAATGTTAGAGAGTGTTGTGTGAAGAAGAATGGCCATGAAAGGAGTGACTATCCTAAGTGCTTGAGATTGTCACAAAAAGTGAGTGTTGTAGCAGTGAATCTTCCTTTGACCTTTGTGTGTTTGGGAGGGTAAAGACCCATGGTGGTATATGTTGAGTGGTTGGGAGGGTAAAGACCCACATATCAACTATCTACTTTGACATCCTAGGATGGTGTCCACCTACTGTAAAACCTTATGGGCACTCTCTATTTGATACTAACATATACATAACATGTGCCTCTCATATAACCCTATGTTGGCTAGGCCCCACCATAATTAGAAGATCCTAATTACTAAAAACACTAGATTCTCCCCTAAAAGGTTGTTGAGTCATAGAAGGCCTAGCTTGATAGCCCCATAGTCTCTCATACCTAAAATGAGAGACTTTGCCATAGCTGGTTACAAACTTCTATCATGCCTCTTGTGTCCTCCCATGTACCTCATTTTCCATAAGAGACTTTTCCATAGCAACCCTAAAGTCATTTGGATTGGTCATGTGTAGGAAAACTGAAATTTTTGGGCTTTCCACCCCGAATGAAATAATTGACAAGTAACTTGTCTTGAATGTAATATACAAACTACAAGAACTCCAAAAACTAACTCTCATGTTGAGCCACTATGAAACCTTATTATGTAAATTTTGAAACTCATCTATGCATCTCTATCAAAAATATTTTGAAATAGAACACACTTTGAAGCACTCCAAAATATTGGTATCTGGAGAGGGTTTCCAATGTGAGTTGGTGCATTTTTTCCTCCCAGTACCACAAGGTGGAATCAAGTCCTCTCAAAAATTGTATTGAAAATGACACCTTTAAGTTGCTCACATATAGATGCAACCCAAAGCATAAGTCCAAGCTAAGTAACCAAGACTCAACCTCAACCCCATTTGTGGATCTTAAAAATGTAGAGTATTGGAGATGAAGCAACTCTCGAATATGATCGTTTGGCTCATGATATGTGTATTTATGCATGATGAGGCTAGGTAATGTGTATTGATCAATATTATATCTCCTCTATGTGTATTTCCCAAATTCAAGGTGAACTCCTAATAAGCTCCCAAGATGCAAGTATATTCTCCTCTACTACAAGTGGATCCTCATGGCTTGTAAGATTTGAAGTCCATACTCGGGCTACTCATCTTGGTGAAAACTCTCAAAGTGATATGACCCTTCCATTTCCTACACCCTATTTTCTAACCCACACCTCATAACCTTTACCTCACTTCCTATCATTATTACCTTCCATCTACCTTTCATATCCCCTATCTTAACCTCCTCCACTTTCCTAAATCCTATCCTAAACCTTAACCTCATACACACTTACTTTTACTTCACCTACTTAACCCCATTCCATCCTTCACATCCTTAATTTATCTCCCCCCATTCACTTTCCTACCTTCCAAACCCCTAACATATCCTAACTTACTCTTTCACCATTACATCCTTCATCACTTACCTCCCTATCCTATCATCTTTCACCATTTTATAACTATAGGAGATAATTTATTACATTTAAAAGTCCATCATAAATAAATTAATTATACATTCTATGTGAATTTTTACTATCACAAATTGATTTTAATTCATTTATCTACATGAATACACTCTTTATTTATTAGTTCTAGGAATGGAGCACTCACATGGGCAAACAAAATGCTAGGTTTTAGAAAAATAGTTAAGAGATTGGATATATTTTTTTATATTTTCCAAATGGCTTGAGTATAATGATAATATAATTTTTAAAATAGGTTTATATCACTTTCCTGTGACTTGGTCATGGAAGATCATCTAAACCTTGAATGCACCTTCATCTTTAAAAACATGTAGTTTAAGATCATCTTGTCGTTACTTTATTTGTAAACAAAGTTTTAGAATTGAGGTCATTGTTTGGGAAACTTCATTGTTGCATATCAGCTGTTAATAATGTTGTATCAGTTGAGATTGTTAACATCATTAATGTATAGGTACACAACTATCCTTCTGCGATTAGCAATCTTCTTTTGATCACTGGTCTGTAGCATTCTATCATTATTGTGATTTGTATCATTCTTAACCAATAAAGAATTCAGTAGCATCATTATTGGCACTGTGATTAATTAATATGTTCATCATTACTGCTGCCATAACATTATAGGAAATATTGTTGATCATGATAATTAGTATAAAACATTGTTGTTAAGGCAGGACATTGTTGTCCTAAAATGTAAAGCATGATTTTTATGATTGCTATTAACTTAAGAAGTATTTGAAGAGGTCAGGCCAACTATTGTTGTCAATTTGAGCACTGCAGTAACTATTTTGTGTATAAATTAGTCTCTTGGTTAAGGACGTTGGTAGGGTTAACATGTCTTATTTACCTTAGTTGTGTTTTATCATATGAAGCAATCATTATCAGTTTGGCAGAGGCATTTATTGACATTCTTAAGGAAATTTATATTATAATTATTTGTAATCAGTGATCTCAAAATTAATGAGAAAAATCCATATTTCAAAATTAATGGTGTATCCTCTCATTCACTTTCACTTTCTCACTCTCTGCACAATTAGGATTGATTTAAATTTTTAAATGTAAAAGAACATTAGTTAATTCTCCTTTTCATTTGAATTTTTCTTCATTTTTGGGGGTTCACCATATGTTACCAGTTATTTTCGACTATCCAAAGAAATTGAAAGTATCTTTAAGTTTTGGTAAGCCACAAAATTACCAAGGAAGTTATTTGCTTCTATGGTTATAACCATGTTGAATGAGTTAAGTGTCCCTATTATTCTAATATGAAACATGGGGCATGGACTGATGAGCAATGGACTCTCATGGTCATGAAGGTGGATACCATGTGAATAATTGTGAATGAGCATCCTATAAAACAACAATCTTTACTTCATTTCATAGTTACTGGGTTTGAATAATTCAATTTGTCAAGAAGATTTTAAAAAATGGGGAATATAGAATCTTCAAAAACAAAGTAAATTTTTTATAGGAATTGAGAAATCTGGATTGAATCGAACAAAATCTAGTCAGTCCAAAAAATTCAGATCCCACTGGATTCAACAGCTATGATTCATTTAAATTTTAAATCATATTCAAAACAAAACAAAAAAAGAATAAGAGGTAAAGGTAATAACGATTTTTAAGTCACCACCAAGAAAACTAAGAATTTTACCATATAAGATCCCCTTTTAGTAAGAAACTTGCAAGGGAATTGGTTTTCCAATTACCTTGGATATTTATCAAATGAGGTGTCCAATCCTATCCCCATCTGCATTAGAACATATAACCTCCATTTTAGAGTGCATCATCATTCACCATTAGAGCAACTCATGTTGTGTGCTACTGTTTTTCAAGTAAAGAAAATCAGTTATCCAGCTTTAAGAGTTTGGACTCACAAGGACATATTGTTTTGTTAGTTGGGTGCCTAGACTACGTTCAATGCACATGTTGTTGTCTTCTGGCCAGATGTCAGACAATTATATTGGATTTATATGTTATAGGGAAGCACACATATAACCTTGATAACACAAGTCCACCAATAGAATCCATATTCCCAGTCATCATTTGATTGCACAAAGATAAAATATGATACTCACTTGTTAAGCATATTTTGATAGAATCCTACACCACTAAAATGATTAACACTGCCTATGCAAATGAGAAATATCATTGCTATTAAAAGTGTCTATTTTGAGTAGTTCCTTTTCTTCTTGCGAACAAATCTGTATTTAACTATAATGAATCAAATGTACAGGAATTATAGTTGTCGCTATTGTAAAAAAATACTGCTTCAATGGCAAGTAGATTTGGTTTTGTTTGAAAAAAGAAGAATTTGTTCGACTGTAAAATTTGATTTGTATCTAAGCAATGGTAATCTCTTATGTCAAATGCCAATCATAGTATAAATAATATAAAATCATATCAAACGTTCCCCAAAATAGGGAGAGAGTCGTAATAAAATGGCCGAACTCATAAAACCCTATATCCTAACAATGATAATTGGACTCCAAATTCAATGAAATACAGCCAACTTCCATTCCTAGATCGTGGTTTTAAAAAAATAAAACTAAATTATAAATTTGTTTCCCTTCATACCATACGAATTTTCAAAAACATGGCAACTATGTAAACTCTATGCAACAAATTTAAACCCCTATCGAATTCATGAAGTATTGACCCTAGTCCCAACTCAAATGAATAATAATTTATTTTAGCCGAGTTTTGTGTGAAATCATTAAGTTCATTGTAATGATATAAAGAGGCCATACATATTTCCAATTCCTCATCAAACAACTACAGAAACTGGACTATAAAAAATTAAATGCAATCCATGATGTGACAACCCTAGCCTCAACATACATAGATAAAATAACAGCATCAATGGAGGGTTTCAAAGGAACCTAGTTAAAATGTTGAGCTTCCACGATTGTTCCCTCGAATACCTCCACTCCCTTCTAACTGTTCTTCCTAACTCTTGTTTTGGCGTTTGTTTGAATGATACGCCAATGATCCTTCGATTGGGATACGCTTATAAATGTCCAACTTGTAATCGCATCTACTACCGAAATTCCTTAATTCATTCGATATATTTTCTTCTTCAACTAATCGGAGAGGTTGGGTAGTTCAACCGGTGCTTGGAAGGAAGCTAAACAAATGAGAAACAACTTTACTGGAGAGCAATGTTACCAAGGGGTGCGGGTAGGCCTTCATTGTCATTGGATTATTCTCCCTCGTTATCGGTTTAAATCCTAAACCCATACACCCCTAACAAAATGCTAAACGGCTTACAAATGGGCCCAAAACATGCCCTTATTACATTAAATAATGCCCAGACTTGAAAATGCCCCTAAACATACGACAAACACAAAAACATAACAAAATTCCTACCATGAAGCTGGAAAGTTTCCCGTCACCTGGTATCCTGGTATAGCTTCTCCTGGAGCACCACTTCATTCCATTGTTGGTTCCCTGCAGAGGTGGGATTTTGTAATGGTAGAGGTGGGACGAAGAGGTGGGACGAAGTAATGGCAGAGGTCGATGGGACAAAGATGTGGGATTTATGAAATGACTTGGTCATTTCTTTTTTTCTTTGAACTAATGCACGCGGTCATTGGAATTTCAACGAATGCGGGCACTTTTTCTAAAAAAACCCAAATGTCATTGCCAATTCCTTCTCCGTCGAAACCAAATGTTGCATTATCGTCGGAATTCCGACGAAATCCGGCATTTTTCAAAAAAAAATCAAATTTGATCACAATATACCTTCTCTGTCGAAAACCTCCATCAGAATTTTAGGCCAAATGTATTAGTGATGTGTGCATACATTAAATAAAATTAAAAAATAAGAACTCCTATACATATGTTACACACAAGATGAATCATTGTACAAATATTCTTTAAAAATATATTCTAAACATTTAAACGAATCAAATGTTGTTAATTAAACATTGAAAAGATTATATTTGTACATGTAAACATTCTAAACATTGAAAAAAATTACAATTTTCATATACACATGTTTATCTAACATTCTAAACTTGAGACGAATCATGTGTTATATAAACAATGAAAAAATTGCATTCATACACGTAAACATTCTAAACAAATCTATCCTAAGGGGTCAAAGGGGTCTTAAGTGGTCAAAGGGGTCTTAAGGGGTCCTATTAGGGGTCTTAAGAGGTCTTAAGGGGTCATAACTTGGTCTTAAGGGGTCATACTGGTCTTAAGCCCAATCATAGGGGTCTTAAGGGATCATAGCACGGTCTTAAGGGGTCAATGAGGTCTTAGTGGTCTTAAGGGGTCATAGTGGTCTTAAGGGGTCATAACTTGGTCTTAAGGGTTCAAAGAGGTCTTAGTGGTCTTAAGGGGTCTTGCGATATAATGGGGCCTATTATGTGATAATAGGTCCTATTATGTGATAATAGGTCCTATTATGTGATAATAGGACCTATTACCACATAATAGGTCCTATTATGTCGTAATAGGACCTATTATGTGATAATAAGTCCTATTATGACATAATAGGTCTTATTACACATAATAGGCCCTATTACGACATAATGGGGCCTATTGTGTGATAATATGACCTATTACAACATAATAGGGCCTATTATGTGACAATAGGTCCTATTATGTCGTAATAGGACCTATTATCACATAATAGGTCCTATTGTGTCGTAATACAACTTATTATGTGATAATAGGTCGTATTATGACACAATATGGCCTATTATGTGATACTAGGACCTATTAAGATATAATAGGGCCTATTATGTGATAATAGGTCCTATTAAGTCGTAATAGGACCTATTATCACATAATAGGTCCTATTAAGTCGTAATAGGACCTATTATCACATAATAGGCCCTATTATGTCATAATAGGACCTATTATGTTATAATATGACCTATTATGTTGCAATAGGACCTATTATCATATAATATGCCGTAATACAACCTATTATGTGATCATAGGTCCTATTACGACATAGTTGTAATACCCTAAGAATGATCATCTAAACCATGGGCTCCTAATCTCGACTACATCACCAAGGTCCTAACCAAAGGCAATTAAATCAATTTTGAGCACCTAATTAATTAATTCCTAAATCATCAATCTCACATGGCAAATTAATATTTTCAATTAAATATATCATCAAAATCTCTTTAATCAATTGTCCTATTTATTTAATTAAATATCCTAGCATATTTAATTAATAAACCAATTTTCCATTAAATCGTCAAAAAAGGAATTAATCATCAAAAGGGAATTATTTTGAAAAAAAAAAAAGAAATCAACTTGAGATAATTTGAAAAGTAAATTTAAAAAAAAAAGAGCAAAATTGAATAAAAGGGAATAAATCAAAGAAAGTTTGCTTTAAGAAAGGAAAATGGAATAAATCAAAATTTCTGATTTTATCTCAATTTTAGCTCAATCTTATCTCCTTCAAATTTGGAGAAAGAAGCTAATCACATCAAATCACCTGGATTGTGCTACTTCTGGGAGAATCTTGACCGCTCATCAACAATCAATCTTGACCGTCACTTTCTCTCTAGATTTTCTATAAATTTAGGCTCTCATCTCTCAATCAAAGTATTATAGAGATTTTATTGTTATCATGTTGGTTTTGCTCTAGAGTCATTGAGAATATTGCATCTTAGCTTATTTCATATTATCTTAATCATATTATCTTAATCATGTTAGCTTGATAGAATCATATAACTTAATATTATAGTTTGCATCCATCTAGCTTAATTTGCTTAATCTTGTATTCATATAGATTAAATCCTCCATCTTGGTGTAATCTAGTCACTGGTATTGCTTAGATAAATCTAAGAGAAAATCTATACTCACATCTTTTAGGAGGCAGTAGGTCAATTTGCTATGGTTTTTACATTCATTGATTTTGATCAACTAACCATGCATGCAATGACTTATTGAGTGTTTGTGTTTTAGATACAGATTCCAAATTTCACACACACATTTTTGGCACCCACCGTGGGTCAGGAAACTCAATTTTTCGGCCTTGCAGATCATCAAATTATCATCTTTTGGATTCTATTTGTACATTCTCTGCAAAAACTCGTACAAATAATTATTTTCTTGTACGGTCAGGTGAGAAAACTCGTACGAATTACTATTTTCTTGTATGAAAAATAGAGAGGTTTTTAGGGGTTTTCTTACATGAATTTGCTTATGCTAATGCTAACCCTAATCTATTTTCTATATATCTAAGTAATTTTCATAGCCTGACAAGTTTTTGTAGAACGTTTGTCCAAGAATACGTCTGTATCGCTCAAAAACATTATGATTACTGATTCATTGTTTTTGTAGGTTGCCTATGGAGATTCAAGCAAACTTTGTGTGCTCTTAATTGTTTTCTAGGCACCTAAATTGTGATGTGGTAAATAAATAAATCTATTTTTTCGTGTTTGAGAAAAGTCTAAAAGGTAGAAGAGTATGCTCTTGTCTGCACAGACAATCAAAAATCCAGACCCTTGAAGCTTTTCTAGTTTGAGATTCATATTTCTTTAGTGGCCCTATCACAGTTGTAAAAAGTAAACACCCTGTGAGAATGACCCAAGTGAGTACAGCTAGACCCAAGCATTCCGACTCACTATAATAAATAGGCCTCTTTGAGATTAAAGTCTCGAAGGACGGAGTTATTTGATTTTTCTCTTTGACATTTCTCATATTGGGCATTTTATAGGGCCTTGTGGTATCAATCACACTTGTGTGACTACATCTTGCTTGGTACCTTGTTGTTTTATAGGCCTCAATCATGCTTGCGCGATTTCAAGGGGTAACTTCAAACAAAAACCCTTACTAAGAACTCTAGGATAGAAGCTACCTAGTTCACCTCCGAAAGGGGGATAATCTTTGTGCAAGAGAGATAGTAACTCTCCCAAGATACTTGCCTTATCGTGCACCCATTAGCATTTGGAGTCAGCTAATATGGCGTTGAGAATCCATTGTGTGAGACTCAATGATCGTATTTTGATTAGCAATTGGGTGTGTACCTAAGCTTACAAGCAAATGTTTTCTCTCTCAACCAACTTCCTTAGGATTAGCGTGTTGTTGCTTGAATTCATCTTACATATTGCATGTTTGTTGTGTCTCTATCCTTGAACTATTTGAAACTATCACTGAACAATCTGGAACTAAAACTGGAAAACCTGAATAATCAACTGAAACATGAAACTCAGTGGTCAAAACCATCTTTCCTGTCAAAGCTCATTTCCTATCTGATCCTATTCCATATGAGTCAAGACCTTAATTGATGAGTTTGTCGTACTACTATATGAGAATTATCGTATGAGCCTCTGATAATTTTTCGTACGAGCCTACAACTTTCACTGACTGCTTTGAACACTTATAGTAGCATCTTGTATGAGTATCCTAGTTTGTCGTATGAATAACCTAGTTTGTTATCTAGTTACTAGTAGTTTGTCATATGGTCTTAGGCATTTTGTCATACGAGAATCTATCTTCCCAAGTCTAGAGAACTTTGTTTGCATGATTCTCAGACTTCTGTCATACTTTTTTGGTTAGTCCTAATACATCACAGAGAGCATATACCTGCTCATTTTCATCTTGAGCATAGCATCTTGATAGTGTGTCCCGACCATTATGTTACATGATTTTGTTGATTATATCCTAGTTGGTTCAATCAATCATCCATCAATCTGATCCTCTTAGATCACGTCTTATATAGGATAGATCATTCCTAAAACCAGACTTGGTCTCAATCTCTTCATCCAATCATCACCTCAAACAAACATCTAGATTTGATTTGATCTTGACATCTATACCACTTCTAGCTCTCGGTCACGTCAATTATAAATGCATGTTCAAACTAGGAGCTCTTCTAAGAATTCTGACAAAAGTAAGAGGCAGTCTTACTCATTGCAAAATAATCCATTCTTTCAAGAACAACCAACCTTTGACAAACCTTCCTCATCAAACCAACCAATTTTTGATCAACTGTTATCTTCTAATATGTCTGGGGAAAAACAAGAAAGAGAGGCTTCTAAATGTAGTGCTCACAATAAAATTAACACTCATGCTACTAATAGTGACTCCTCATCTAGTGATTCTGAACCTTCTGAACTTGAAGAAGATACTATAGTTAAATGTCAAAAGGACAGGGATTTCAGAAAAAAGATGAAAGTCATCATGGCCCAAGAAAAAAAAGAACATTTTCTAGAATTGGCTAAACAAGGAGCCAAACTTCCCGCTAACTACAACATTGAAAATATTATCATTAAATAAGAAGAGACGCCACAATTGTTGGTAACCAAACAATTGCAAGCATTACAAACTGAGATCAAAGAAATAAAAGGCAAAGATAAATCTTTTGTGCAGTATTCCTTGGACATGACAATTTGTCTGTTTCCATTCGACAAGAATCTTCACATGCCTCCATTCCCTTCAAGAATAGAAATTCCTAAATTTGACAAATATGATGGCAACTCGGATCCTCAAGACCATGTCCAAGAATTTTGTGCTCTATGTATGGAATTTATGCATGAACAAACATATCTTATGCATCTCTTCCAATGAAGTCTAGGAGAACAAGCTATGGAATGGTTTTCAAAACTACCTACGGGAATTAAATCTTTCAAGGAGTCGGTCAAACTATTTCTCCAACAATACTCCCACAACATCCATCATCCAGTCACTATAATTGATCTCTGTAATACAAAACAAAAAAACAAGAGAACCTTTCCCCACTTTCCTTCAACGTTGGAGAAAGATGTTCTCTAGATATTCACAACCCATTCCTGATTCTGAAAAGATGGATATCTTTGTCAACAATCTGATTCTCAGTTACAATATAATGCTCAAATGAAAGTGCATCCTTCATTTAATAAGATGGTGGACAATTCTCTCAAAATAGAAGATGCGCTTGTGAAGAAAAGAGAAATCTCACTTTATAAGGAAACACAACATGGCTCTAGTTCTAAAGAGAAAAACAAATACTGGAAATATGGCAAAGATAGTAATAGAAATATTGTGAATGATGGGGTAGTTGATACTGTTAAACCAAAACCACAACCAACAGTATTAAATCAGGCTAGTGGCACACAGGCCCTCAAAGCTACTAAAAGTGCTATGGAAAACCCTCCTAAGAAATAGAATGAGTGGTTTAAAGATAAGCCTTGGATTTGAAATCCTAAATGTGATTTTACTCCTTTGGGAGAATCCTATGAAATAGATCTTAAGACTCTGTTGGCAAATAATCTGATCACATTGTTTGACAACTCTAAACCATATGATCCTAAAGTCAAACCCAAATGGTTGAGGGAAAATGATTACTATGAATATCACCAAAACAAAGGTCACACAACTAATAACTGCATGAAACTCAAACATGAGATTCAAGACCTTATCGATAATGGAAAAATTCTTGTTGGGAATCATGCAACCAACTCTGATCACAAATCTTTCAAAGATCCCTTGCCTAATTATGAGCAAGGAGATTCCTCTAAATTTAAGGGAGGTGCCAATATAAATTACACCTATACCAATGACAATAACATTATCAACGTGCTTCAACCTTCTCAATCAGATAATTGCAATGTAATCATAGTCAAAGAAGAGAAAAACAAACCGAGAGTTGCAAACATTGTGACTCGTGCTCAAGGAAAAGTTACTCTCAAAGGAGTTGTTTCCTCATCTTCTGATCAAACGTCATCATCAAATCCATCGATATCATCAAAACTTCTGACATATTCAAACAAACAACCAGCTACAAATATTGCTAAGCCTTCCCCATCTAAATAGATGGATTCGCCATCCCATTCCGATTACAACATTGTTGAATAGCTAAAACGAACTACTACTCAAATCTCTATTCTTGAACTGCTTAAGATCTCTCCTGCTCATAGAGAAATCCCAAGCAAAGCTTTGCTTGCTACCAACGTCCCTAAAGACTTAGATCTAGTTTGGTTTTAATCTATGGTGGGTCACCTAACCTCACCTCACTGCCAGTCCTTCTTTGAAGAAGACGATAATTCTTTGAACCATCCACATAATCAACCATTACACATTGAAGCCATGATCCATAAACACTGAGTCAAATGTGTTTTGATAGATGGAGGCATTGGGTTGAACATTTGTACTTACAATCTACTCATACAATTGGGATTTTTTGAGAATGATATAGATCCAAGAAAGAAGATAACAATAAAACCTTATGATGAAGAAGAGAGAACCTCTAAGGGTCTGGTGCTATTACCAATCAGGGTAAGACCCGTGGAAAGAGATGTTATCTGTTAGGTGCTTGAACTTCCTCTATCTTACAACATTTTGTTGGGAAGACCATGGATTTATGATATGCAAGAAGTGCCATCTACATACCATCAGTGCTTGAAGTTTCCCTATGATGGAGTTGAGGTCAGTGTTCCTACTGATACCAGCTATGCTTGCAACACATTAAAACAATGTGTTGATACTCTTTTTCCTCACAATAGAGAAGCCTCTATAACTAAGAGTTTAGAAGCTATGATGAAGAACTTAGAAAAGAAACTAAAAATCACAGATGCCATCATGGGCAGATACAAGATAGAACCTGTACTTTCATTGATGTCTCTTCCCTCATCACTTAGATAGTATAGAAAACCATCTGAAGCTATGAAACAACAAAATTCAATTGCAAATGTCATTTATGATGGTACTTTTGTACAATCTTCTATTTTCTTTGCAAATGAAACAGAAGAGGAAGTTGTTCTTGAATGGCTTTACAAAGGAGAAAATGAAGATAGAGAAGTGTAATATTGTGAAATTTCCCCTAAACAATATGGTAAAGGATATCAGATAATCTAATGCATGGGGTATTCAAGTATAGGTCCTCTAGGAAAGCATCAAGAAGGAATTACCAAACCCATTAGGCTGAAAACCAAGTCTACAAAGGACAAAACCGGACTTGGGTACTATCTAGACAAACCATCAAGAAAAAAGCAACAATCTTATCAGCCACATCAAACACCAAAGGAAGTAAATAGACAACAAACTCGGGAAGAATATCAGAAATAACAAGTAGTCTTAAGGGGTCAAACCTAGGTCCTATTATGTGATACTAGGACCTATTACGACATAATAGGACCTATTATGTGATACTAGGGCCTATTATGACATAATAGGGCCTATTATGATAATATGCCCTATTATGTCATAATAGGCCCTAGTATCACATAATAGGTCCTATTATGTCGTAATAGGTCCTAGTATCACATAATAGGACCTATTATGTCTTAATACGATCTATTATGTGATAATAGGTCCCATTAGGGGCCAAAGGGGTAGATTAAGGGTTTTAAATGCATGTTCTATCCAAGTTATGTTTTGCATAATTCGACCATGGGAAATTTGTTGCAGAAGTTTTAAGTTTTCAAGAAGTTTTGAATTATTCCTAATATTGAAAAGAAAAATAAATTTTAACTTAAATGACTGTATAGAATAAAAAAATCTGACAAAACATGAAAAAAACTTTATATTTTACACATATATTAAACACATGAAAAAAAACATCATATTTTACATATATATTAAAAAAAAACCATTTAAAACATTTTTTTTTAAAAAGGGGTACTCGGCCAAAGGTTGTCCTAGCCCCTCACCCACTCCAAATTTTTTGGACTATGGAAATGAGGGGCTATGAGATCACATGGGGTATATACGAAGGGGGGGCACGAACGAGTGGTACTCGATTGATTCCTACTCGATCGAGCCCCTCCCCCCCACCACCTGCCCTCCATGTGGAGCCATGCAGTTTTGGTCGGGTACTAGTCGGTCGAGTGGTACTCATTTTCGGTGTCCCACTTAGCCAAAAGTGGGACACAGGTCTGTACTTTTACCCTCCTACTATGAGATATTTCAAAGTATTTGGTAGCAAATGTTATATCAAGAGAGATAAGGATATAGGAAAGTTTGATTCTAGAAGTGATTAAGGAATTTTCTTGGGATATTATACAAAGAGCAAAGCCTATCAGTGCTACAATAAGAGGCTGAGAAAGATAGTAGAAAGTATAAATATGAAGGTGGATGAGAACCATGGGAAATATATCAGAGCATATGGATATGATGATGGACAACATGTTGTTTTAGCCCCTGTTCAGACTAAAGAACCAAAATAGACTGATCTAGTAGAGAGAGTTAACCCTGATGATGTTGTTGTCGGTGAAGAGGTGTAGAAACCTGAAAATCAAAACAATCAGAAGACTCTGAGGTATGTAAGATCGAATCATTCTGAAAATTAGATTATTGGTGATAAGAATAAAGGTGTGATGACTAGAAGAAGGTTAGCTACTAAAGAAGTATGTTTGATTTCTAAAGTTGAACTTAAAGATGTTGTTAAAGCTTGTAAAGATGAAAATTCGACAAGAGCTATGGAAGAAGAATTAGGTCAGATTGAAAAGAATAACACATGAAAGCTTGTGCCTAGACCTAAGAATAAGAATGTTATTGGTACTCGTAGACACCTAAAATTGTCCTGTCTAATTAAATAAATATTTTATCTATTTAATTATTTTATCCTATCTTCTATTAATTAAATAAATTCTTATTCTTATTTATTTAATTAATTCAATAATCCTCTTCTAAGCCTTTCCTCATTTAAATAAATACTTTTATATATTTCAATTGCCCTTTTCCTAAATTAAATAAATATTTTATTTATTTAATTGATCCCACTTCCTCTATTAATTAAATAAATCTTTATTTATTTAATTAATTCATTAGCCTTTTCTACCCATGACACATGTCATTCATCTCTTAATTCTTCTCTTACCTACCTCCTTTATCATTTAATTATTTCCTCTACCTACCCTTTAATCCTAGCTAGCCATTTATTCTTTACACCTCTTAATCTTAAACCTCCATTTCTTATAGTGTCTTCTATATAAGAGGATACTCTCCTTCATTATCAACCGTAATCATCTAATCACCTAATCGATCTTATGCAATCAAGCCTTCTTGTGATCAAGATATCAACCACATTTCTATTCTTTGTTGAGCTCTTGTGCACACATAAAATCTGAGAGAAAATATATGAAACAAGATCTATAGAAATATGAGACAATGGAGATTGAAACCCTACTTGACATGTGAATGGTAATATTGTTTTATTTTGTTGATTTACATGATCTTAAGTATCTCTTTTGGTATTGGTGAATGTTTCTTTGTAGGACTCACATTATTTGTGGTTAGATCTTTATGGTTTTACAATAGTTTATCATCACTTTTCACCATATACAGTACTAAATGGGTATTCAGAAAAAAATAGAATGAAACCAATGAAGTTCTCAAAAATAAAGCTAGATTGGTTTGCAAAGGATATTCACCGAAAGAAGGAATTGATTATGAGGAGACTTTTTCTCTTGTGGCCAGACTTGAAGCTGTTAGACTATTGCTTGCATATGTTGCTTATAAAGATTTCAAGGTATATTAGATGGATGTCAAATCTACCCTTTTGAATAGTGATCTTGATGAAGAAGTCTACATTTCACTGTCAGATGATGGGAACATGGTAGGTAAACTAAATAAAGCTATTTATGGATTGAAGCAAGCCCCTAGAGCCTGGTATGCTAGATTAGATAAGTATTTATTGAAATTGGGATTTAATAAAGGTGTCGTTGATAATAATCTATACTTTAAGATTGAGAATGATAACATCTTGATTGTTGAAGTCTTTGTTGATGATATTATCTTTGGAGGAGATGATGACTTGAGTATGAAGTTTGTCGGTGATATGCAGAAAAAATTTGAGATGTCTATGATTGGTGAGATGAAATTTTTCTTAGGTTTGTAGATTTCACAAACTGCAAAAGGTATATTTATATCTCAAACTAAGCATGTAAGGAATTGCTAAAGAAGTTCAGGTTAGATGACTCCAAACTAGTTGGAACTCCTATGGTGTCTGGTTGTAAATTGTCCAAGAATGATGAATCTCTGAAAGCTAATCAAAGTTTGTATAGATCTATGGTTGGTGGACTGCTATATCTTACTTAGACTAGACTAGATATTATGCATGTTGTGTGCATGGCTGCTAGATATCAAGCTAATCTGAAAGATGTCACTGTTAAGAGGATATTCATATACCTGAAGGGGACTATGGATTATGATTTGTGGTATCTGAGGAATGATGATTTCATGCTATGTGCTTACACTGATGATGATTGGGCCGGTGATGTTGATGACCGGAAGAGAACTACCGGTGGAGCATTCTTTTTGGGAAAGAAGTTGGTTTCATGGGCTAGTAAGAAACAAGATCCAGTGTCCTTATCTCTTGCTGAAGCTGAGTACAATGTTGTTGCTAGTAATTGCACTCAGGTAGTTTGGATGAAGCAAATGTTGAAGGATATCAAAATTATCGATGATGAGCCTACTGTCATATACTGTGATAATTCCAGTGCTATTAACATGTCAAAGAATCTAGTGCAACATTCAAAGACTAAGCATGTGTCAATCAAATATCATTACTTGAGAGAGCAAGTTAGTGAAGAGAAGGTGAAGCTGGAGTATGTATCTACAAAGGAATAAATAGTTGATATTCTCACTAAGTCTTTGCTTGTAGATACATTTGTCTATTTGAGAGACAAGTTAGGGGTATCCACCCCTCCTATTGAGAACTAGATGCATTGAGTTGCATCAATCCGATGGACTTCAGAGCCTTGTCTCTTTATTCGGATTGGTGAGTTGGTGTTGCTCCTCTGTTGGAGTAGTTTGTGTTTTAAGGGGAGAGATTCCTAAGATTCATGTTGTCTATTTTTTGGGGAGAGAGATTTTAGTTTTCTATTTTGAAATATTTGGCATTGTTGTCAAAGGGGAGAGAGATCATGTGAAAAATTGCTTTATCTATCTTGATCTTAGGGGGAGTTTGTTGGAGATATCTTCTTTCTTTGCATTGATTGTTTTTCACATTCATATGTTGCCATCAATGCCAAAGGGGGAGATTGTTGGAGATTTTTGGATATTGTTGCACTAGGATATGTTGTTGCCATTGATGTCAACATACTCTTGTGATTTGCTCTGGTGTTTGCAGATTGGGAATATCTTATGATCTGGTTTTGCAGAGTTCAGTATTTCCTTCCATATATTCCGGTGTGATCAGATCTTGTGCTAATATTTTGAGATATTTTTTGGGATGGTCTTGTGTATCTTCATTTCAGATGGATCGTGATTTTTTGCTCCGCAAGTTATCTTTCTTTGTGACAGTTGTTGATTGGTTGTATTCTTGAGTTTTAGATGTTGACAGATGAAGATTTGATAAGTGGTGTTGGCGTAGTTGTTCCTGATGATTCTAACATTCTTGTTGGTGTTTTCTAATTGTGTCCTATTCATTTTGATGATCCGCATTAATTGTTGTGCAATTTTTTGGTGGTTTTCATGAATCGGTGATGATCTTTGTGTTATGCAGTATTTTTGGTGGGGTAGCATGTTGCGGTTGATCTTAGCGTAATTTTTGTGTTACAAGTGTGGTTGTCGTTGCACCAAAAGATCAACCTGTTAATACTCAATACAACCACTAGACTTATAGAATCCACAAGATGTTGTTAATCCATGTCACAAACCCGAACGCTGCGCTACATAGCACAAGGAGACCAAGGGCACACACCTTGCAACAATCCCCCCCCGGCGCAAGTGAGGAGGTTTAAACCTATGACCAAGCTCTGATACCACTTGTTAAAAGTTTGGTTATCATTGCACCAAAAGATCAACATGTTAATGCCTGATACAACCACTAGATTTATAGAATCCACATGAGGCGGTTAAGCCATGTCAAAAACCCAAATGTTGTGCTGCACAGCACAAGGAGACCAAGGGTGCACACTTTGCAACATTCCAGTGGAGTTAAACATTTAGGAATTTGAATTAGGTCCATGTTATGTCATGTAAATAATCAAATTATCCTGGTGGTCGTTCTTTGTTTCGTGTGATATAATTTTGTAATTGTGAGTTGAGGGTTTAGCCGACCTTGTTGTCAAGGTTGATGATTTGTATATATAGGTGATATTGTCACATAATTTCAGTATAGAGGTTGTTTCTACATTATCAAAGAGTAGTGTATGTGTGATCAAGTGATTCATCTTTCAGTATTGTAATTGAGGTGAGATTGGTGTTGTTGAGCAAACAATTGTACTTAACTAGAACTGTAATTAGGCATTTGGAGATGTTATTATTTCAGTTCGTTTCTTCTGGATTGTAGTCTGAATCTTGTTGTAAGTCGGTGACTTTGTAGCATGCTTGAATGCATGTGCATTCCCCATTGTGATATTTTCACATACTACTGCAGAGTATCATCTTACCGTGCGTAGGTTCCCACCATGGTTTTTCCCTTAACTGGGTTTTACACATCAAAAATCTTGGTGTTGTGCATTGTACTTTAAAATTTAGTATCTATCATTTATGTTGTTTATCATATCCATTTTGTGGTTAAGTTAGTTGATCCGGTGAAGACTAATTCACCCCCCCCCCCTCAGTCTTCCTTCATTGTTGTTGCCAACACTTTGTTGGTAATTGACACTCATTCAGTGATTTCAGGTGACTTTCGATGATTGATTATTTGTTGAGGGTTGTAATTGATGGAAACTCTTCATGGTTGCTCAGTCCAGCAGTCATGATCTAGCTTATCTGGAAGATGGAGGTAACCGGTACACAGTTAACCGACAAAATGGGGTAAAACAGGGTATTTCAATAATGTTTTCATCTAGAATGATCTTCGATGATCACGATGTTTTTGGTGAGTTTTTTTTGTGATCTCAATGATATGGAAGACCTTTATGAAGTGTGTTCTTATAATCTTTTTTTCTAGTGCTATGTTTTTTTCAAGATTAAATTCAACTTGATCTATACGTTGCACATATTGAAGCTGACTTGAAGGAGATTGTTTCTGTGGTAAGACCGGATATATAAGATCGATTTGGCAATTGATTTTTGGAATGTTAGAGATGTGGTGATCTATTTTGGTACTACTAAGTGCAGTTTCACATGTGCATTTTTCTTTTAGACCAATTGATAGATGATAGAGACAGAGACAAATTATTTAGCAGAACAAAGATAGTTAGAGATTCAGAGCCTAACCAAAACTTATCTTTGCATAGATAGATGTTTATTAGGAGTTCATTTCATTGTATTTACACATTGTAAACAAATGTAAGTCAATGAGACTTCCTTGAGGGTTGTAGCCCTTCGGGCAACTTAAATTTGAGCAGTAAGTTCTAGGCAGTGAGCCTGAATGCAAGTGCATTCCCATTTATGTAATACGTATGTACTCTTGGACATAGTATATGAATATTGTGGGTTCTAGCCCCACCATGGTTTTTCCCTTTTTGGGTTTCCACATAAAAAATTCTAGTGTGGATTTGTGTATTTATTGTTGCATGTTTATGTTCTTATCTATTATGCATTGTTAACTAGTGGATAAAGAATAAGTTTGTAGTTTCAACTTCTGATAGATCACTAATTCACCCCTTCTATTAGTGATAATTTATTCTAACAATTGGTATCAAAGCCTAGTTCCTCTAAGGAATCTTAACCACTTGAGGAAGATCTGGGAGATTGATTCAATGGATTCTGGTTTCTAGAGATAACTCAATGTGGCACTTGAGGATCTTGATGCACCTAGAAGTGAAGTTTGTACTTTGAAGAAGAATCTAAATGTTGTTGATGAATTTATTAGTGAGTTGAAGGATCAAGCAAGTATCTACAAAGAAAAGAGGAAGAAATTAATGGACAAGTTGAAGGAGAAAGAAGATCAGATCATGGAATACCAAGACAAAGTTGATGAGGTTAACCAGCTTGAGAGAGAGAATAATGCTCTGAAGAATGAGATGCAATTCATTGTGATGAGACTGACTAAGGAGATTGAGGACTAGAAGAAGAATGAAGATAATCTGGCACAATCATTGAAGGAAAGAGTCGATGAATGCTTCAGGCTTACCTATGAGAATGATCATTTGAAGCTTGAATTGACACTGTCAAGGAACATTGGTAAATAACTTGAAAGAGAGGTTGTTACCTTGAGGGATGAACTCGCTACTGCCAATGAATACAAAGACAAATTCAAAGATAGTTTAGAAATACTTGATGAGATGCTAGAAAGTCAAAGACATGGAAATTATATGTGAGGCCTAGGATTTGAGAAAGATGAATCCTCTGGATTTGGACAAGGAAATGCTAAACCTGATAAGAAGAAGAGCAAGAATCCTCTGGTAAGACAGCCTAATGCTCATAAATTCAATGGTGGATGTTTTACTTGCAATAAATTTGATCATATGGAAAGTCAGTGCAGAAGTAGGATGAATAATGGAATGATGAACAATAACAATATGATGAACAATATGAATAATGTTTCTACCTTTACTCGTTAGTCTTTCATATGCAATAATTTTGGACACAAGTCAAATGTGTGTAGAGCACTAATAAATAAATTTCAGAAAAAAAGATGCTATGCCTGTGGAATGTTTTGACATATCTCTAATCAGTGTAGGACAAGATAGAACTAGATGAAATTCAAACCTATGAAGAATAATGTTGTTTGCAGAGCATGCAACAAAACCAGTCATATTGCAAAATTTTGCAGAAGTAAAAACAATGCTCCAGTTGACAAGAATAAATTAGATAAAAAGGGAAAGGCAAAATTTGATGAGATCAGAGATCAACATAAGAAGATGTGGGTCAAGAAGGATGAATCTAAGACAGATAATGGATTTGTACCTAAATCCGGTGCAAAATATTCATCCAGTAACTGGGGTTTTTTGGCCTTAGGGGGAGGCAAATCAATGCAAATATTGCAGTACCCCTTGATGAGATCTGTAGTGGATGGATTACAGATGGCAATTGATATCCATTTTCAAATGGTTGATTTCGGCATCCGGTAGCAGAACAAGGCATCCAGTTGAATATTTGAGGTGCATTTATTTCAAAGTGAAATTAGGGTTTGCAAAGTTAAAAGGGAAAATACAAGAATCATTCTTCACTTTGTGAATAGTGTTTTCGATATGAAGAAAAAGGTGATCACAGTTTCCAGGCAATCAAAGAGCTAAAATAAATCTAATGAAATGATCTAGGGCATCTGACAATTGGTTAAGGTATTTCTCGAAGGACATTTGTTCTGAGTGTGATTTTCTGAGATTTTGAAATGGCATCTACATCTTCCATTAATACTCCACTGGTGGTTGAGGTCAAGGACAAGACCCATCCTGTATTTAAAAAACACCCTTATAAGTCCATGGAAGATGACCTGGTTGGAAAATTTTCTTTCATTCCACACGGAGTCTTGTATGTCGATGATGTTTGAGCTTATGTTCACTGTGAAATTGAAGAAACCAGCTCAAAAGACATCTTGGACTTGTATAATGACAAAATCATGGATGATATTCGCAATCCTAAGCCAAAATTTGCACAACTGAAGAAAAAGGGTTTCACCTAATTTGTGAACTTTTCAACTTTTGATGAGAAGGGGTGGGTAAGATATGTGTTGAGAAGGATCCATGTTGAATTCATGTGGCTAGACCAACCTTACAAGATTATTGTTGATGCAATTAAGGCAGTTACCTATTTGAATCAAATCGGTAAGAAGCCAGGGTTGTGGAAGGTCACAAACCCTACTATAAAAAAACTAACCAGTGTAGAGTTTGATTGGCGATTGATGAAGATCAACACAATTAAAGAGGATGATGTTAAATTTGCTGCAATGGTGACTGTTACAAAGTGTATCAATCTAACAAACTGAATTTGGTATCTGATACTACTATCCATGCAATTTACAAAATGGTCAAGGAAGATGGTCATTATGACCTGTTCAGTGTGTTGTTGGAGGAATTGTTGATAAATTTAAAAAAGATTAAACAGGATAAGAAGCATGTTTTTAAATTTGGATCTTTGATCATCTGCCTAGCTCTCTATTTCATGAACCAAATCCCCAACCAGTAGGGTTCAATGGGCTTATGACATACCGGTTGTGCAACAAATAAAGCAAGGACTTCATAGAATTGGGAACCAGGACAATCAGAATGTTGCATTGTGGGCTTTCTTTAAAAAAAATTAGGATAAAATGAAGCAAAGAGTGAGGATCCCCAAAGAAATTGTCAAGAAATATGAGGGGACAATCTACTTTATGGTGAATAAGGATGAATGTCTGATGGAAGCAGTTCAACCCCGCACAATATGGATAATGCCAATGGGGTATGAGGTTGATGAGACTACCTTGGATGCATATGCACAACGCTTGTTGAATTCTCCAAAAGACATCAAGGAGGAGAGGTTTGGAACATGCAAAGAGAAATCAATGGAGTTGCACTCCAAGTTCTCCGAACTGGCGAGGAAGAGGAAGGTGGCAAAGATTGTAGAAGATATTCTTGTTGAGGAAGGCCATCCCTGGGAAAAGGTCAGGGCTGCTAGAGAAACAAGGGATGCAATTGAAAAAGAAAAGAAACAAAAGCTTGCACCTGCTCCTATTAAAATTAAGGTAATAGGACCTTCTCCCGCTTCAGTGAAGAAACCTCCTGCTAAAGCTGATCCATCTGGTGTATCTGCAAAGGGAAAGAGTGTTCTGAGGAAGAAGCAAAAGACACAAAGAGAGTATGAAGTTGTTTCTCTGATGCAATCAGAGACTGAATCTGATTTAGATATTCACAAGGTACCGAAGAAAGGTGAATTTGCTAGAGTGATCCGGAAACCCCAATTTGGTGGTGAGAAGGAAGAGCCAAAGAAGAATAAGGCAAGATCTGATCCTGTACCAATAGAAAAGCCTAAGAAAAGAAAGCAGACAAAATCAGATCTAGATGAGGCTATAGAATCCGGTAAGATGAAATCTTCTAAAATAGAGTATCATATTCGGTCCTTTGTTATCTACTCAAGAATTAACTAATGAAATTATTAAAGATGGAGATTTGAAAAATATCCCTGTATATTATGTAAATATGGATGATAAGGATCAAAGGCAGATTGAGGAAGCTGTAATTTTGTATATGGATGTATTTAGTAAAGCATTGATTGAGTTAGAAAAATATCTTCCCAAAGATTTGTACAACCTAATTGATGCTAGGAGAAAATTTGCTAGCCAAATGGATAGAGAAATAAAGGAGAGTGAACTAGTTAATTAGTGCACCAGTATCACTATAGAAGAAATTAACAGATTAGTTTTATTAGCAAATAAAAAGGAATTCAAAAGTAAGCACAGGGTCAACAGTCTAATGGTTGGCCGAGTTGAAGAAATAATGAGAGAAACCAGTGAAATTTGGAAAACGTTTCTTACTAAGAATCTTCTTGTAGGTGTTGTCTCTCAAAATGATGTCACTCAGTTAGAAAATCCTCTGGCAGACAATGCAAATAAAGAAGAGGATACTCAGGATATTGTTGAACAACAAATTATGGATTCTGTTGAGGATGATCCTGCAAATAAAAATGGTAAACTAGCAAAGGCAGAGGATGGTGCACCAAGTAGTGACACCGATGCATAGGAGGCACCTAGAGAAGTTAAATCCGGACCTATTGAGGCAGAGAAGAAAGAAGAGGTGAAGCAGGATGAACCAAATAAGGATAAGGGTAAGGGAATGGAGACTTTGGTACTTGTGACAATTGACATTGCAAAAACCCAAAGCCTAAGGATTTTTCCCCAGTTCAATATCAATTTTGATAAACCCTTCAATCAAATGTCTCCAACAAAGAGAATGATAGTTGTTTCTTCTCTTCAAGTGCAAGCCAGTCAAGAGTTAGCACAATCGGAATCTAAAGAGAAGAAACTCATTGAAAAATCTATTAAAGTTTTAGAATAGGTGGTACCGGATCTACAACTTGATGCAAGCACCAGTTCATCTAGTAAGCTTCAAAATTTAATTGATCATATATCCACCCAATTTGATTTTTTATCTAAAGTATCATCCCAATAAGTTATGGATAAGTTTAAAGATGTTAAAGTTCAAACATTTTTGCAAATGATTAGTAATGATAAGGCAAATCTAGATAAAGAGTTTAAAATGATTGATAAGGCCTTAGTGGAAGGTGGTAAAATATACAAGTCTTGTCTAATTTTGACCAATTTTACTACTGATATAGACAAGAAGATAGAGAATTGTAAAGGGTAGTTAGCTCATATTTCTTAGGCCTATGATCCCACAACTAATTTAACTGGCAGCATTGAAGGTCAAATTTTGAATATCACTAAGCAGATTAGGAATTTTGAGAAGGAGAAGGAGAGGATAATCAGGCGAACAAGTGAACTTTAGAACTTAATTGGTCCCTAGTTGGACACCTTAGTGTATCATAAGATGGACTACATTCAGAACATGTCTCAGGAGACTCCTACTGAGATTGCAGATATAGAATTTCATGCTTATGTTTTGAATGATTTTGTTTCAATTTTGGAGAAGTTGCGAGCAGGATGGAACACATATCTTGGGTTCCTGAAAATGTCATATGTGGATATATTAAAGCATGCATAGATATAATCCTCTAGTGAAGTATGTATATATGTACAACAAATTTTTATGCACACCCTATACTTGGTATTTTTGTCAAAGGGGGAGAGATGAGGTGAAAAATGTATAGTGTACAATTTGGTGTATTGCAGATTCATGGATTGTTGATCTAAGGGGGAGCCTTAGAATTCTTTTATTCTTTCATCCTGTTGTACAGGTTTCAACACTTGGTCATTTTTCACAGGTGTTGCCATCAATGCCAAAGGGGGAGATTGTTGGCAATTGACACTCATCCGGTGATTTCAAGCGACTTCGGATGATTGATTATTTGTTTAGGGTTGTCATTGATGGCAACCATTGTATTTGTTTGATCTGGCAGTCATGATATAGCTTATCTAGAAGATAAAGGTAACAAGTAGACAGTTAACCGACAAAATGAGGTAAAATAGGGTATTTCAATAATGTTTTGATCTGGAATGATCTCCGGTGATTACAGTGTTTTTGGTGATTGTTTTTTTGTGATCTCAATGATATGGAAGACCTTTAGGAAGCATGTGGTTATAATATTTTTATTCGGTGCTATTTTTTATTTGAGATTAAAGTCGACTTGATCTACACGTTACACTTATTGAAGCCGACTTGAAGGAGATTGTTTTTGTGGTAAGACCGGATATATAAGATCAATTTGGCGATTGATATTTGGAATGTTAGAGATGCGATGATCCATTTTGGTGCAACTAAGCACAGTTTTGTGTTTACATTTTTCTTTCAGACCAACCAATAGATGACTGAGACAGAGTGGAGCAGAGACAGATAGAGATTCAGAGCCTAACCCAAACTCATCTTTGCATAGACAGATGTTTAGTAAGAGTTCATTTCATTGTATATATACATTGTAAACAAATTGTAAGTCAGTGAGACTTCCTTGAGGTTTGTACCCCTCTAGGCAACTTAATTTGAGCAGTGAGCTCTAGGCTATGGGCTTGAATGCAAATGCACTCCCATCGATGTAATATTTATGTACTCCTGGCCATAGTATATGAATATTGTGGGTTCCAGCCCCACCATGGTTTTTCCCTTTCTGGGTTTCCACATAAAAATTTTGGTGTTATGGATTTGTGTATTTATTGTTGCATATTTATGTTCTTATCTGTTATGAATTGTTAACTGATGGATAAAGATTAAGTTTGTAGTTTCAACTTTTGGTAGATCACTGATTCACCCCCCCCCCCTCTCAATGATCTCGGATTCTTACACACTTGTTTGGTGGAGTGTAGAACACCTTCTACGTGACATCATTATGTCCAAGGGATCTAATATATTTTCAATTTTTAACCTTTCATTTACCTTAAATTGGATATCAAAAGAAAGATTTATAAGGGTTTGAAGTGGAGAGTTATTGATGGACATCTAAAGGTCACACAACTTTTAATGCTTTTTGGGTCAATTTTGACCTTCCCATTATATCCAAATCCCACAAAACCCTAGGATCACTTATTAATTATTATTATTATTTTAAAATAGAGACCTATAAATATTATCTCCTTAATCATATAAAATATTTTTTGGAATATTATTTGTGGTCTACATAATTGTCATGTGTGCATAAGTTGACAAATATTTATATTTGAAAATTAAATGTTGAAAATTTTCAGTCCTAGGCTAACATGTGCATTACCCTAAAATTTGTCTCCTTTTCACCACAAATCATTAGAATATGTGTCATGGGCTTGACTATAATATACAAGGGAGAGACAAACAGTCCTAGATCCACGTCTAATTTGTTATGTAGTATTTTTTATTGAGGATTGCATGAAGATGTGTAATAAAATATGATAAAGAAGACAATTTTACCAATATTAAAAAAATGCTTAATATTAAAACTAGAAATGTAGAACACAAAGATAGATCTGAGAAGGACATCCGCAGAGAAAATTATGATAGAATCTAGGAGAAAACTATGCCAGATAGGGGCATTAGGTGCTAGGGTCCAAAGGAAAACTACTGTAGATGCAAATGTCAAAAATAGGATCAAGAGGTCTTTAGGTTGATGTCCTCAAAACCTAGATAAAAATTAGGACATTAGCGCCTAGCACTAGTGTCCAAGAGTTTTCACTATTCAAAATTTAAAATTATTTGTTGATGCCTGCTCTATCCAAAGGTAAATTTTGATCATCATCAACCTCCAAATATGAATCCATACGCAAGAAAAGAGGGGAAAATATGTGTGTTGTATAGGGGCTTGCCTATGTAAACCTCATTATGATGTTCTTGCCTCCACAATAGAAATGATGATGATGATAAAAAGTGTGTTCTCTCAAGGGAGTAAAGGTAAAACCTTAGGCACAAAACCCTTAATGGATCTAATGTAAGGTTATGTAGACTTACTTTCATGAAGTCCTACAAAACATTAGTGTAACATGATAACAATAACAATGAATGATGCTTCAAACACTTGATGATGATATTCAAACTTCTTTTCTTGATAGATCTATAATGCTACAATATTTGAATTGACTTGATTTTTTGATTGTAAGATTTATCATTAGAATTTACTACATTTTCAAATGAGGGACTCATATTTATATATGTCTTAAACCTTTTTGTGAATAATTTTTTGGGAGAACACTAATATTGGGTGGTAGTGTTAGCCCTTTTTGGCTACACAAAGGGCTAGGAAATTGTCAAGGTGGCCTATATTTTAGATCTAGACCTAAGATAGGCCCATTTAGATAGGTTCAGGCACAACCACCAAGGCAAGTGCTAAACTTAGTGTGAAATTATGAAGGCTATACAATTTATGATGCTATATTTAGCCTTCACTTTAGCAAGGGTATGAGATTATGCCCATACATATGATAAAATATAGAGAAGCCAAAGTCTTTCTATCTAAACATTAAAGAGATAAGAAAACTACAAGTTGAGAGATTTTATAGCCCCCAGACTTAGGATCTTATCAATCCACAATGCATAGATAAAAGGGTTAAACACACATAAGACACATAGAAAGTAGACATAAACTAAAACATAAACATGGTGAGCAACATAAACAAATCCATGTACATAAAGCATACGTGGGGAATACACTACACATACACAAAGAATATATGAGGCATACACAAGAATCAAAGACATACAAGGTATGACATATTAAACTAGTAAGATCTGCAAATTTTGGCAAGGAACCATGTCTACATACACACAAGGTATGGAATCTCAAACTGGAAAGATCCGATAATCTTGACTAGGAGCCATATCCACAAAAACATGATCCACAAGTCATGGGATATCAAGTTGAATTATGCTAGGTGGATCATGGACAAGTGAATACATCAAAGCCTAGAGAATTGTGTTATGTTAGGTGAGCTCCACTAGTAACACAAACTAGTAAAATTTATTGTTTATTAGGTGATTTCTATGTCAATAACATTAGAAATTTTGGATCAATAAAATGTGTTTTTAATTAAGGCAAATCAGGTTTTAAGGGACTCGAAACCCGCTTACATATTGAAAAGAAAAGAAATAGAGATACTAGAGAATACATAACAAAGAGAGAAAGGTTGCAAAAGAACAACACAAAAGACAACAGCCAGAGTAAAGAACAGCAAAAGGCCAGCGAGAGACTGGCACACCTAAAACAAAATTACATTTCAGGTGAAAATCTTAGTCTCTTCCGCATCCCTGACCAACATCATCATCACATTTGCTGCCTCTTTCAGGTCTTTATTTTCCTGCACCTTTTGATTACCTTTGGTCTTCAGCTCCAGCTCTCTTGCATTTTGCCTAGTTCTACATCTGGAAGAGTGTTGAGCAGAACTAGAAGTCAGATCATCATCAACAATCACAGTGTCTTTATTCTGCTTATCCTTCTCTAGGCAAGCAACTAGCACATTCATGTTTTGAGAAGACACCTTCAACACAACCAAGCTATGCTCCATGAATTTCCTCAGAGCACTCTCAGTTATTTGAATCCAATTGTTTATCAGATCATTATCAGACTCACCCTTTTCTTTGAGATTCCTCACCACATCGTCCAAGTGCTTCAAATCTCCCTTTATAATCTCACTTTTCGGCTAGTCTAGAATTTCTTTTTCATCCTCTATTGCACTATTATCCTCTAGATTTTCCTCTTTTCCTTTAATGTTGATATCCTTAACCAAATTATCAATTTTGAAATCAAGCTCTCTTTGTTTCTCCTTAATGTTGGTAATGTTATCAACCACCCACATCTGGCAATTGAACATTTCCAGAGTGTTGTTTCTAGTAACATTCAGAATAGAATCCCCATTCTCCATATCCTGGGCAAAATACTCAGACCTAAGGTTGCCCTCCTCCATATTATGCTGAACATCATCCCTATTGTCTGAATCATAGGTATTCTCCTTCGCCTCTGACTCTTCAACATCCTCTTCTCTCTACTCATTATCCTTGTCTCCTTCCTCACCCTCAACCTCCTTCTCTTGCTCATTCTTCGCCTCTTTTTCCACCTCCTTCTCCTGCTCCTGCTCAGAAAAAATCTTATCTTCAGTGTCTTCTTCATCTTTTTAACTAACCCTCGATTTATTTTTAGGAGGAAGATTAGAAGAATCCTCATCAGATTCAGAACTGTCATAATCCTTAGAAATATGGGCATTCTCCACAAAGGGATCATCCTTATTAGCCTTAACTTTACCCTTAAGATGCTCATATTTAACAAAATAAGACCTTGGTGAGCAATGGGGTAGGAATTAGGTTTCTTAGCATGGTCAGCCAGAGTATCATTAAGGGAGGGGGCCAAGTAGAAGGGCAGAGATATCTTAGAGTCATGGCAAAAGTGATTAAGGATAACAAAGTGGTAATTATAGACTTTCAAAAACCTACCATCAACCGTAAGATACTCCATTAACACTTTCAACATTTTCTACCAAAAAGATTTTACCTGGTTAGGGAGATAATAGGAAGTATTATCCTTTTTGGCGAGGCGAGCCCTTTCTTCTTCGTTCTTGGGGAAATTCTTGATGTCTTTCACCGAGAACTTGCGATCTCTGTAAAAATTGATGTCGTCCTTCTGAAAACCGGTCACCTCAGCCACCAAGTCTTCATCCACTCTCCAGGTCTGACCAAACAGAGTAACTCTATTATTTTTCCAACCCTTAGAAAAACCAAGGGAAACAGACTTCTTGCTCCCATGCAATTTCTCAATATAATCAGCGAAGCCATATCTATGCAACCTTCTCCAAATTTTCTTTTCACCCTTCCAACTATCACAGCTGGTGGGATCATTACGGTTGAGATTTCCTCCCATAATGTGATAGTTGTTCAAGTCAAAACCCTCAAGGGAGCACAAACTAACCAAATCCTAAAAAATAGAGAAGCTGGAATCAAAAACCAAGGTAATTTTCTTGTTTTTCAAGTAGCCTTTTAAAACATGCAAATTAACCCAGTACTTAATATGATAAGGCCCTTCACACCTATACTCATTAGTGCGATGCCTGAGACAGGTCATCATCTGACAATCCACCTCACTCCAAAATCTATCATTGAAGTCTAAACCCAGAAAGGTAATAATGACATTAATATGTACCATGGATTTTGTCATAAAATAATTGCTCTTGGACTCTATTCTTACATGATGACTCTCTAATATAATTAGCATCTTCTGCTAAAATGACCCCCTCATTGGCTAACAAATCAGCTACCCTATTACCCTCCCTAAAGGTATGGGTAATAATCACACTATCATAGGCGTCTAACAATTTTTTAGCCTTATCAATGATATTTTGGATATTCCAAGAAGGGGAACTAATATCTTTAATAGCCTAAACTATATTAAGGGAATCCCCCTTCATCCAAATTCTTTTAAAATTGAAGCTTTGAACAAGCTGAAGACATTTTAACATTGCTAGAGATTCTACCACATGGTTGTTTTGAAGGGAGAGGAAATTGCAACAACACAAAAGCCATAAGAGTTTCTGACAACCCCTCCCCCTCCAGCATCCCCTGGATTTCCTTTAGCTGCTCCATCAAAGTTCACCTTAACCCAATCATGATGAGGGAACCTCCAAACCACATTATCTCTTCTACTCTTCATATCAGACTTCCAGACCTTGTTTATTAAATTCCATTTAGTTAGAATGCTTTTCTCATTATCAGTCATATCAATATAACTACACTGCTTGTTACTTTTGTGAATGGTATTGATGTTTTCTTTAATAGCCCTACAAATATTTTCAAAAACAACCTAAGAAGAACACTTAGTCTCCCTAAAAATTTTATTGTTTCTCTCCTTCCAAATATGCCAACAGGTCATAGGAAGAACAAAGGACCATAGGGTCTTAATCATGGGGGGCTTGGTAGGGAAAAACCAATGCCAAAGGACTTCCTTAAAACTATTCTGCATAACCCAATCAACTTTCCATTGCGTCCACACTTTACCCCAGATTTCCCATGTAACTTTGATATTATGCTACAAAGATGATCAAAAGGGTTTTGTAAGATCACAACCAACATTGCAGTGCGTGCACAAAGTGAAATGCATAGTGAATTAAGTAATTTTTAACTCCAATTAAGAGCATTTAACATTAAGATAGAAATAATAATAGATGTAACATAAACAAATCCATGTACATAGAGAATACCTAGGGAATACACTACGCATACATGGATAATGTATGAGGATTGCACAAAAATCAAAGATATGCAATGTATGGCATCTTAAACTAGTAAGATCTGCAAATTTTGGCTAGGAACCATGCCTACATACACACAAGGTATGGAATCTCAAACTAGCAAGATCTGTGAATCTTGACTAGGAGCCATATCCACAAAAACATGATCCACAATTCATGGGATATCAAGATGAATTATGCTAGGTGGATCATGGACAAGTGAATACATCAAAGGCTAGAGAGTTATGTTATGTTAGGTGAGCTCCACTAGTAACACAAACTAGTAAAATTTATTGTTTATTAGGTGATTTCTATGTCAACAACATTAGAAATTATGGACCAATAAAAATATGTTGCTTACTTGGTAACCTTGATATTATGCTACAAATATTATCAAAAGGGTTTTGTAATAGCACAACCAACATTGCAGTGCATGCACAAAGTGAAATGCTAAAGAAATTTTTAACTCTAATGAAGATAAATTAACATTAAGATAAAAAGAATAATACATGTAAAGTAAAGCATGTCACCACATCAAGTTAGCCTCAACATAGGAAAACTGAGATGATGCAACATACAATCAAACAAGATCATATAATAGAACATAAGGGATCTAAAGATCTGCGGTAACAATTAATATGTGACAAGTAATGTATATCAATATATTTTTTTAGTACCTCATCCCATAAATGTAGTGGAATTATGAGTACAAAGGAGGAAGAACACATACAAAACAAAAAAAATTGTGTCAACATGGAAGAGACATAAATGCCTCAATGGTTTGCATCGTCCATACAAGATGAAAGAAAAATGCATTAATGATAAATGGAAGAATGAAGGTACGCATAGTAGAATGTCAAAACACGTGTTTCCTTTGTATACTAGTGCCAACAGAACATCATAGGCCATCCAAAGAGAAAAAACACAACAAAATACATGTGAAGAAATAGATCACAAGGAATAACATCACACAAGAAAACACAAAAATATAAAGGGTACTATTGTGATCCATTCTATATAAAATAATCCACATCCAAATCTTTCTCATCATAAATAGATGGTGGGAAAGATACTAGAGGAACTCCAACAAATGTGGTACTAGGAGTGGTACTTGGTTCCATACATGAAGGACAATTCACTAAAGTCAGATCATCATGCTTGTTTCCAAAAGATAAATTTGTTGATTTAGAAAAAGGTTATGTATAATTTTTAATTGTTCTCAACCTTGTTCAACTATCTTCTTTGAATCATCATTTGGATAAATCACAAGTGATGTAATAGTGCTATCAATTATGTTGTGAGAATTATAAACCACAAAAGAAGAATTCATAGAAGGGACTTTTAGACTTGATGGAGGGGAAGGAAACAAGAACTTAATCTTTTGGCTAGGTTGGTAAAGATAAGGTTCAAGAGTTGGGGAAGGCAAATATTGTTGAGGAATTAATCTAGGGTCTAATTGCATAGGAGAAGAATCATCAAAGGAAGGTTTACTCACTTCAAAAAGCAAACGATCTATATCATGACAATATCTCATGTGTTATTTCACTTTATGATTGTTAGAAAAATTGTGTCTCAACCTTGTGATTATAAAAGGTTGTTGTTGATAAATGAGAATAAGGAGCTACAAAGGAGGGTACCCTCATTATGAGGTCCATGGGGATGCCCACCCTTGTCGAAGGGGAGTTTGGGATTTGTGCACCTCAGTGAGGGTTCGAGGTTAGCGCCCCCAAAACCTATATTTTATGGATAATTTATCATTATAAATCTTGACTATTTATCATTAGGTCATAGATCTAATGGTGGATATTATATGTGATTTTCTTTCCCTAGAAGGAAACCCTATTTTGTAAGGCATTATATTATGACTATGTATTGTGATAGTTCGATAGCTATTGAGTTTCATGTGTATCTCTAGTTGGTGATGATCCTATGAGAAGCTTTCTCTACAAGTATATAATGTAATCTGTTTCTTTTTATGAATAATATATTGGGTAGCTTTTGGAGTGTGGGGTTTTACTCTCGAAAGGATTTTTCCACATAAATAATTATGTTAAGGTATGCATGCTATTTATGTTTATTTATTTTAATTTTCTATAAATTTTGTAAAGATATATAATTTTTTTGCATTACCCTCCTCTCAAGATTAGTCTACAAAGTTGTTTTTCTACCTTAACTTCTTTTCAACGATTCTATTTAGTCTAGTAGGGATCTTGTGTAGGAGCATTGAATTTTTTGGTAGAATGGAATAAAAATTCTTCAGGGGGTTTAGTAGGTTCAATTGGGTAATCAAATGAAATTCTCCATGGTGAGACAAGGGTTTAAATCCGCTATGATGAATAGTGTACATGTAACCTTCGGGCAAAAATTTTAAGCACTTACAAATTATAGAAGGGACCACCCTCATAGAAGTGAGCCAAGAGTGACTCAACTTCATGTGAAATTTATCCAAGGATGGAATCATGGCAAAGTGTATATCCATAAATTTTGGTTATACTTGGACACAAAAGAAATGCAACCAAAGATAGGACAAGTGGAATCATCATGCATTCTAACCAAGAATTGAAATTTCTCGTACACGTCTAGGTGTAACTCAGGTAGATTTAGGAACTCTTTTATAAAAATATTCATCATGGAATCAAGATCAATGAGTAATCCTTGTGTGGGTTTATCATTAATTCTAGATGTAATGTACAAAGTTCCATCAAGTACATGAATAGAAGAATCGATGTAGGTAAAGGTAATGTCAAGTTCATATTTGGTTTGATAAAGATGAGAATCTATCATGATAATTAAGTTATTAAGAAAGTCATATTGAGGATCAGGATTAGTATGCACTATCTCTATGGAGGGTTCTATAAGATTAGTTGAATGAGATTGAAAGTATTGGTAAAAATTATAATTTTTTGGTTTAGAGGAGCTACAAATTATTCTTTTTGTCATTTACACCAACCACTTGAATGTTGTTAGAGGCAATGTGGTCTTGACTTCCATTTCTAAGGTGGATAAATCACTTGTTGAATACACCCCAAGACTAAGAGGGGGTGGGTGGAATCAATCTTGAACAAAAACTTAAACTTTCATTAGAACTTCATATTTAAAAACCTTAATCTAATCAACAACAATGAAAGATAAAATAATTAACAACAATGTACAAGAGAACACCAAATTTGCATGGAAAACCCAAGAAGGAAAAAACCAAGGTGAGATCTATCTCACAATATATGAACATGATTACAATTTTTTTAAGGCTCACTTTCCAAGGAAGCACACTACTCTCAGAAGGGACTTGCAACTAAATTTCACTAATTTTGGGAAAGATACAAAAGGACCTGGCTAAGAGATTCACTATCTCAAAGCAAGATACATGAATAAATGAATTACAATGAATGGTCCTTCAAAATAATTGAATCCAAAAATCTCCCTTAGAATGTAGTTTCTCTTGACTCATTGCCTCAAGAAACCATTTGGCAATTTAGATCCAATACTTTCACCACACACCCTTACTGCTTCACACTCGCATCTACGATAATCTAGATTAATCCACATGCTTTGCAAATGAAATGAATTCAAAAATAGACCATCCTCAACATCTCAAAATTTAAATAAGGTCGACTAGAACAAGGGACAAGAATTGTTCCCACTAAGTTGGGCATAAAATAAATTGTGATGAAAAAGGTCCAACCCTAGAGATAGAGAGGAGGTATAAATGTAAGGAATTTAAGTAGTGAAACAACTTCCTACACTAACCTTGAGAGTAAGGTAATGCAAAATTTTGTATAGATCTTTACAACAATTACAACGACTTAATAAGATTAAACATAAATAACAAGCACACCACAACACAATGATTTACATTGGGAAAAACCTTTCAAAAGAAAAACCCCACACTCCAAAATCTGCACAATATAAAAATCAAGAGGATATTACAATATACTTGTAGAGAAAGATTCTTATAGGAGTATCAACAATAGAGATATAGAGACAACTCAACAACTATCAGAATATTTGAATACATCACATCTCATAGTCATAATACAATGCCCTTATAATATAGGATTGCCTTCTAGGATAAACAAAGTACACGAAATATCAACCATCATATCTATGACCTAATGATGTAATTGATTAACGAATTGATTAAACTATGTGATGTAGCAATATTATGATCAATTAACCACTTAATTAAGAAGCATGATATATCAATATTGGGATTAATTAATGAATGCAAGAAAACAAGTAATAAACTTAAAATTGAGTGCCTCTAAATCTTAATTTTTTAATGAAAATAACTTAAATTTGAAAATCCAAATCATAAATTATGCGAGTATAAGACAAGCCAGGTTCACCAAAATGAAATGGTGGAAAATGATATCCTAGCTTATTTATGCAAACTAAGATCTCAATTGTCCACACAAGATCATTGGGAAACAATGAACAAGGTTCAATGTCAATCTTACAAGGAGAGTTGAACACTAATCGATTTTTCCATTTTTTTATTATTGGTTGTGTTTGGAATTGGATATGCAAGATCTAAATTTAATGATATAAAATTGATAACTTTTAGAAATAATAATAAAATGAATTCTACTAAAAATCAATATAGTAGCACCGTTCTGGAAAGAGGATGCAAAAAGGAACTTGTAGATACATTTTAGAGCTGGAAATGTTAGACTAGTGTGTTGGGTGCCTTGGTCTAAGATGTTTGTTGTCAACAAAAATTTCTAGATTTCAAATTTGAAGGCTCTCTAGATCTCTTCACCCAAAATTTGGCTAAACAATGTTAGAAAAGTGTTTTGGGTACCCCAGTCCAAGTGTTAATACCTATTTGAAGTTTGAGACTATTTGTCATTGTCTTCTCTAGACACTTTTTATATGTGATCAGCTATGAACTTTCACACACAAAAATGGGGGGGAAATGGTCATTTTGTATAGGGGCTTGCATAAGTCAAAGCCTATGTTGGTGTTCCCACCTCCACTACAACAATTATTGATGAAAAGGATAGATTATCCTTAGATTATATAGAGGCTAGAATAATAATTAAAATGTTTGAATTGAAATAATATACCTTAGATATGAAACCCTAGGCTTGATGTTGCTTGAAATATGTTAATGTAAGCCTTCATCATGGAGAAATATATTACGATTGATAGTGGTTGTTGAAAAAATTATCTATTCTTGAATGCTTGACTCCTTAATTACAAATTTATTTTCAATTGAATTTCTTATGGTTGATTGAATTCTCAACTGTGTTGGTTCTTGATCGAAAATGTTTGAAACAAGAGAGGTAGTTGTATTATATGAAACTTACACCTTTTCAAATTTAATTTTTGTGGAAGGTTGACATCATAGGTTAATTTCCCACTACTTTCAAATCCGACATTTAATATTCAAAATTTTGGGCCAAACTGTTTGGAAAGCAGTGATGAGCACCCTAGTCCAAGATAGGGGCACTAAGTCCCCCAGTCCTAGTAATTTGATCTAGAACAAAGCTCATGAATAGGTGAATGCACCAAGTTATTGAAAACAATCCCAAAACATAGCATAATTAGACATGAATCAGATACATTAGGTACAACCAGTAAAGTGGGTCCAAACTAAGTGCGGAATTGTAAGGGATACAATTTACAACACCACTTTCAAATTTTGAAATAATATTAACCAAACAAATTGGGATATTCTAGTATATATTATAACTAAAAAAAATATATTTTGGTATAATTTATTTATAAAACTATCATTACTATTTAATTGCTAATAAAAATTTGATCAAGTGAGGTTGATGGGATCTCAAGTTATTTGTAGCCAAAAAAGATGCCTTTATTTTCTTTCCATATTGCTAACTCTAAATTTTACTCACTAAGAAAAGGAAATTATTTTGATAAATATATTTTAATAAATGTTTAACTTGCATGTCCTAAAACATGTAACACTTTGATGCCGAATAAATGTTTTTGATGACTATTTATGAAAAAATAAAAAAAAGGAAGTATTTCAACTCAACCAAGATTATCTCCCATTATGTGGTGATTTTTTTAGTTTTTTTTAATAATTTTTACCAAAAAAAAATTATATGAATTGATCTAACCTCAACTTTTGGGGTTAGTGGCTTATGTGATTAATTTTTTTTAAAAATGATAATGTTAATTAAAATAAAATGAAATTTATATTTTCAAAAATTACACGTCAAGATTTAATAGAGTATTTTTATAATGAAAATAAATTTGATATACATGAGTAGAAGTGATAGAAAAATTAATTTTATTTAAATATTTCTATTGTTTATAATTTACATCAAAGTGATGCCACATGCATGTCTAGGGAACACTTCTGTCTAGGAATTGTTCAGCTAGATCTGTTTTGATTAAAAAAAATTAGCTATAACACTTTTTTAGCTTGAAATATTTTTTATTTAAAAATGCTTAAAATTGAATTTCTTAAAAATTTGTTCAAAAGGGTGACAAAAATCTATATTGTTACCCAAGTCTCCCTAGTTATTTCCTCTAGGAAAGATTCCTCTAAAAAACTCTTTGTGCTCGAAATAGGCAAAGATATCTCTTTGGATAGGAAGTTGGAGTTCTCTCCCAACCAATAAGACATTGGTTCATGCTTTGAATGGGAGAGTGTTTCTTTTTGTTTTCTTGTTGTGTCGGGTGTCTGGTTTTAGTTTCTAGGTTTGTTAGTGTTTATGGTTTCTGTTGGGTTTGTTTTAGCATCAGGTTTTTGTTTATGGGTTCTCACTCCTCGTGAATCCTTGGTTTTGTCGCCTTTTGTTGTGGTTATGCAGGGTTTGGACCTCTCCCAGTTTAATATTTTCAGAACCCTATGTTGTTACCCTCTAATTACGAAGATTAATCCTCATTTGTGGGTTTAGCTAGCCCATATCAAGTTGACATGGTATAGCTTTTTAACGTAAAAATATTAGAAAGCTATATTCATAATTAGCTAAAAAGTTAACAAATTTATTTCTTCATGTGATAGAAGTGACATATCTCCACTTATTTTAATTTTTCATATGTCTTATTGAACTTTGATGGATCATTGAGAGGGAATTAGTGGCAATCTAGGGTTGGATGTATAATAAGTTATTTAGATAAAAAAAATCATTTCTATCACATTAATAAATATCAAAGAGGGAACAAACAAATAGGATGAAGATTAGGTATTGGTTCTTGGACTTCAAAATTATCATCAATTTGATCTAAGAAATGTAAATTAAAGGCAATTTAATGGATATTATAAATATACTCTACAAATAACATATTAAAACAACCTAGCCAGGAAAAATAATTGTAAGTATGTGTGGGTGGAAGGTGATTCTAAAAACATTATTAATTATCTTAAAGGTACTTCAAATCCCTCTTGGAATGTCAGAGTTTGGATTAATTTAAAGGCTAGGTAAATCATTAATACTTTTGATCAATGTATCATATCCCATGTTTTTAGGGAATCCAACTTTGTACTTGATTACCTAGCTAATAAGGGAGTGAGAAGTATTAGTCAATTGAGCTCGACCAATGAGGATATATTGGATATTGAGATTTTCTTGCTGGGTATGTGCACAAAGATGGTGGTCAGAAAAGTAGACACCACCCAAAAAAACATGGAAAAACAAGCAGCGCATACGCAGTTCTAAAATTTGAATTCACCGCATACGCGCTTAGGTTTGTTGTTCCCGAGCCTAGAGAAGGTAGCGCTTAGCTTATATGACATAAATTGAGGTAGCTAATTTCATGAGTACTCTTGCCATTATTACAAGATATGTCTCTAGAAAGACTGGTACCTTTCCACATAAGGTGTGTGTTTATAATGGATGGTGTCATTAGGGGGGAGTTAACTCGCATGCTTTGTGTGTAGATATCGTATTTTTTTGGGCTTTCTTTCCTTGTTTGAAAGCTGTGAGTTTTTTTAGTTACAGAGTGAAGAAAAGAATGGGTGGGGTGAGGAAGAGAATTGAACCTCTAAGTTGTGTGCAGCTTAAGAAGGATAAGAAAATTTGGAGGATCCTGGAGAAAGGAGGTGTTACCCCATACATTGAGAGGTTAAGGGGAGAAATAAGGATGTGACTGCCTATTTTGAGAAGCACTGGAAAGATGGCACCATTACTCTGCATGGGTGCAAGGTTCTTATTGATGAGAATTTGATTGCTCAGGTCACTAGCCTTTCGACTGATGGGATGAAATTCTATAGGGACAAAAACTACTCAAAGGAGGCGGTGCTGAACTTCCCCAAAAATGAAGAGGAGAGGGCCAAAATGATAAAAAAAACGGCGAGCTACTTCTGTTATTAAGGAGTTATGGGTGAAACTTCTTAAGGTAATTATGTAATACTTCACCCTTGATGGTAAGTTTACTAGGGTTTATGGTCATCATTTTGTGCTTTTGAATCATTTATGTTATCATGTCAAGGTGTCCCTTCCTTTCTATCATATGTCTACCATGAGGGATAATTTTAGGGACCATAAAAAGAACCCTGTTAAGTTCCCTATCCTCCGTGAAGAGCTTTTGGTACTTATTGATTCCCATTTTTGTGCCCTCCCTACCCCATCTCATTATATCCCTACTTCTTCTGAGGATGATACTTGTGCAGAGGAGTCGGGTGGTGAGGAGTCCAATTTGGACTCTGAGACAGACTCCCCCCCCCCCCCCCCTCATTAAAAATCCAAACCTGTTATCTCCCCGAAGGCCAAATCTTTTGTGGGTAAGGATAAGAAGGTATGGAAGCAATTGGTTGTGTCTTCTTCGTCCACCTTATTTGGCAAGGATTCCCCTGTGTCTAGTGGCAACAATGCTAACTCTGAGGGCTCTACAGGTGGTTTTGAGGATGGCATTAATCCTGATAGCCAGAACATTGACAAACCCCTTTCGTCACCCCCTTCGCCGCCTAGACAAAATGCAACCAAGGATCTCCATGCAAAGAGTGTGGAACTGAGTGATAAGAGGGATTATTATGAAAATATTATGGGAATGGCTAGGGACCATGCCATTGACACTTTTAGCTTGTTCAAATGGCTCTTTCATGAGCTAAAGGAGGTCAGAATCAACCAAAGGGCTTTGGGCAGCAAGATGGATGCTATCCCTGTTGTTACTGTTCAGGATAATAAGAAAGATAAAGGGCATTGGACGGAAGATGAGAAGAAATTTGTGGTAGACTGCATCAATAGAGAGATGGAGGGTATTGATCAAATGCAAAAAAGATTTGAGGATAGGCTCACCCAAGTGGATGAAAACTATAATAAAATTCAAGCCACCCTCAAAACAATTATGACCAATAGCCACAAGATTGTCAAATAGACGACATATGCCATGAATGCAATGGCAAACAATCTTGATAGAGGGCAACAGGAGAAAATTCTGATTAATATTGGTGATGACAATGAGAAAATCCAGGATGATCAAGGCCCCTTGCAAGAGGACCCTGGGCAACATGAAGAAGAAAGCAGTGATTCAGAGCGAGGATTATAAAGAGATTAGGATGACTACTGACAAGATGAGCATGTTGGAGGTTGAGGTTGCTAAGACCCTCAAGAGCCTCATGTGATTGTGTTGTCTTTCTGTGTGTTTTGTGTTTTTTGTCTATTGGTTCTTTGTTGATCCTTTGTCTTCCCATTTGGGCGCTTGCTCTTTTCTTGGTTGCACTTTGTATTGTCCTATCTTTTGCAGCCTGTTTTTGTTTTGGATATTTCTAACGCTCTGATTCTAAGTCTTTTAGAATTGTTTTTGTAAAGGGTTTCGGGCCCCTTCAAATCCTGTTTTTGCCTTAATCCAAAACATATTAAAATTTAGAAAATTAACAATAATTTGTTAAAAAATTTAGTTGTATGTTAACACATTAAATCTTTTCATAATAAAACAATGTGATTATAAAGAAGCTAAGTATACTACAAATTACTACCAACTTTTCCTTTGAGGTGATCCAAGAAAGGAAAGTTAGTGTGATAATTTGAAATGTGAAGAGCTAAATTCATACTTCAAACTTAAACCATAGTTTACTACCACACATTATTAGATATGATAAATGAGGATGCGGAGCACATCAAATTTATATCTAGACAAGGGAGATCTTAGATTATATAAGAAGGTGATCTTAATATGAGCCAATTGAATATGCAAATTAATGATATCTCACTTTTCATAGTGTAGCAACATGGGGATCAAGGATTACTCTTGATGAGAAAAAATTATTTACCTAATCAATAATGGCTATTAGATGGTATTCTTAGGTGTAATTTCAAATTTGAGACTTATGAAAGTGTTCAAACCTAATTTGGCTTTCTCCTTATATGAAACATTAGTAAAAATAAACATGTATTAAGTAGTTTAAATGATTTACTATTGATCAAAGCTCTAGATTTAAATCTTCATATGGATGGTGGTTCTTCCTCATCCAATGGCTCCTCTAGAATGACTTGGATGCAAGGCCAAAAAGGTTATGGATTTTTTGAAAAGTCCATGAGTTAGAGTGAGAAACTAGATTAGAGTGGATGATCCCCATGTTAATCAATAGCTCAAGGAGTATGAATAGTGCATTGGTATTGTTAAAAAATACACATTACTTATATTGCTATAAAACATTGGTAATTATGAAGCTCTTTGTAAGTTTCTACAACATTTTGGTTATATACTATGTAGTTGTTGGTTGAATCTATTATATTTAGAAAAATTGTTTTATTAAAATGAAATATATTATTTATAAATCTTGTAGATGAATTGATATGAAATTTTGATATAATTCAAAGATCAATTCTATAATTTTTTCTGTACTTTTTTATAAAAGAAAACAGTCCCCTAGTACATATTCATCTAACAAATAAATAAATAATTATTTCAAAAACATTACTTACTAAACAATCATGAAACTGAAGAAACTTATGTTTATGGTTAATATACATTGACCCTTTGCCTGTTTACTAAATTAAATACAAATTGTAAATTCGAACCAGTCAGAATAATTTTTACGCAGAGCGGATAATCATGATTTCTAATCTCACAATCTATGCATGAATATGAACTTGCGTTTGGTACTGAGCTCTACTCACTTAGTAAACACTCCACTGCACCACCTCCTTTCGATTCAAGCAACTCGTGGGAATCCATGAATTAGGTGCAACATCTCTGCGCAGATAGACCAACCATCGCTTTACTCAAAAGCAAGTGCAAAATTAGCATTATGAAAGTAATGCCAAAACAAAAACAAACACCTTTTTTATCAACTCATCACTGTCTTATTGCCCTGGTATCTTCGGAAGGTAAGAAGCTAACATCACAACCAAGATGGCATCCTCCGAGCAAAAGCTGAGCCACAGCACACAAACCACAATATTACCCCTCAACAGGAGATCTCTTTGCTCATCTATTTCAATCTTAGGCCAGCAAATCTCATGGAGGACTGAGAAACCCCAGTTGCAATGTCCTCAGTTGCAGGTATGTTTCTACTGTCTTCCCATAAAGTTTATGAAACCAAATCTATGGATGTTTTATCAAAGCTATTGTTATGGATGCAGACTGGAAAATGGGGCTGAGAAGTATTTGTAGAAAATGGATATATTTATGCCTTGTTTCATTCTTACTTGGTGCCACAGTAGAAACAAAGGTAGCAGAGGTGCTAGCATCCTCAACTTCTTTGCCCCCAACATCTACCACCACGCCTACCCCTCCCACCACCACCACACCAGCCCCTCCCACCACCACCACCACGCCTACCTCTCCCACCACTACCACACCAGCCCCTCCCACTACTACCACGCCTACCCCTCCCACCACGCCAGCTCCTCCCACTACCACCACCCCACAGCCACCCACCACCACACCAGCCCCTCCCACTACCACCACACCACAACCACCCACCACCACAAAGCCCCCAACAACCACGCCGGCGCCACCAACACCACCAGCAGCACCAGTCGTCGCCCCTAAACCACCCTCATCACCACCCGTGCCGCCAGTGGCTACAACACCTGTGGTGGCCCCCACCCAACCGCCACCCAAAGCCACACCTGCAACACCACCAATTTCATCTCCTCCCACTATAAGCCCATCTAGTCCCCCACCCATCGCCGCTCCACCTGTCTCCACACCACCAGCCGTACCCCCAGCTATCCCTCCTCCTGTTCCTACGCCAGTGGCGCCACCCGTAGCGCCTCCGGCTCCGGCGCCTCCTCCGAAAGCACCGGCACCGGCACCAGCACCAGCACCACTAAAGCCTCCTCCTCCTGCTCCTGCTCCTGCACCATCACCTTCACATAAGAAACACCACCACCACCACCATCACCACCACCACCACCACCACCACCATCACCCGCCTCCTCCACCACTGAGCCCGCCGCCACCTCCGCTTGCTCGACAACCACCTTCAGCCGACGATTTCTCTCCAGCACCATCGCCTTCACGGGTAACTATTTTTATCTTGAATCAAATTAACAATACTGTCGATCTCAACTCGCTCTTTTGATTTTTTTGTTTTTTTATTGCAGAATGGTGGAATGAAAAGCTTCACAGTAAGTTTGGTGGCGAGCGTCTTGTTTCCTTCATTTGTCATGCTGTGGCTTTGAATTTACACAATGTTGAGGAATTTTGCAAGGATAGAATTGAAATACAAGCAAATTAATAAAATCGGGTTTTCTGCATAAACATGCAATCAATCTGGCAGCTTCGTGCATATGCAGTTCCATTGATATTCGTTTTGTATCCTGGACATTATTATAAGCAGGAGAGTTTAAAATAATACGAGAAGGATTTTATAATTAGTTTTTCTTTACTGTTATCTGTTCATCAAACTTTGAAGATTGCGGATGGTGGAAGACTGTGGCATCTAAAAAACCATTAATTGACTTATCAACTAATGAAGTGGAAGCATCTTACTCACCTCCAACAAGTGCGTGGGCCATATGGACGAATATGTGTGTAGGGTGGTGCTGGAATTTCATATTTTTAATTATTGTAAACACTTCATAGATTTATAGAGTAATTTTAAAAATTAAAATAAAGTATAAATACGAAGGTTAGATGTGAAATACAGCCTGGATACATATATAGCTCATTGAAACAAAAGTAAAACTATTACTTCTTTTTTTTTCCCTGTAAATTAATCATTCTATTTAATTTTTTAATGTTATTTTTAGATATTTTTATGATGTGACTTTCTTAATAACAAGAGGGTGTGAGTATATTAAAAAATTAATTTAATTTAAATTTGACCATATTATGATGCATTAGAAAATTCATTGTGAGTTTTGTATAAATATTTATGTTTTTTCAAATAGATTTTTTGAAAAAAAATATATTGGTTCCAGAATTTAAGATTTTATTATGGAGAGTATTATTAAGTTGGATAGAGTATGATTTAGTACAAAAATATATTTAATATTAGCAACATATTAATTCAAATATAATAAATAAAAAGCTTATGATTAAACTTAATAGATTGGAAACAATGAATGCGAAAAAGACAACATTAATATGACTCTGTTATTATAAGAAAATATTTAATGTAAATGTTCTTTACTTACAGTTTTGCATAATAATAGTTTCAAATATACTAGAAATATAGCTCCTGAAATCAGGTGTGCATGATTTCTAATACAACATGAAATGTCAAAAGCTAGTGTTCTATATATATAATCTAGCTAAAATTCTTTTGAGGAGTAGAAATAAGCTATGCAAAGTACTCTATTCAAATAAATCAATTAATTTTAGTGTGCAACATATTTTATTATTTTTTTCAATATTTTTACATGATGTGAAAACTATAGATCAAACATTCAAACCACAAATATCCAGATTAAAAATAGAAGAAACATTAACATTGTAACAATAGTAAAAATGTTGAGGATACACTCACAAGTGTAGTAGAAGGTAAATCAAGGAGTTGGAACCCTAATCTCCAATAGATAAATGGTGAGGATGATCTACTATGGGTTTGGACCCTTGTGTGGGGATTTCAAAATATTTAGCTAAGGGAAAAGGTTTTGTGTCTCTTTGAGATTGCCTATAGTGGGGTCTTCGCTAAGGATATTGGCAAAGTAGAGGAACTTGTTGATCCTTGTTCATGCTCTTGGAGTGAGGAGGAGGATCTTCTTTTGGAAATCTATCTCTAAGATAGCCCAGATCTGGGTATTGGGGCTCAGGTTTGTGTGGAAGAGACGAATGTCAATTTTTTTGGATAAGGAAGAAGATCTTCCTTCTCCTTTATATATGTTTTTTATTTCTCCCCTTTTGAAGGGGATGATGGTTTTAGAGATGTTCTTCATAATGAGAATGTGCTCCTAATGGATATTTTAATAGAAGCACATTTAAAGTCTTCTAAGAAAGATAAGTGTTCTAAAGAGGGTATGTGCACCAAGATATGGTACCAAAAGGGGGTCTTAAGTTTGCACTTTTTCTTTTGAAATTAGCAAAGTCTAAACTTTGGCAATAAATTGAACATAGTTACACTCCAAATTTGAAGATGCGACAAGAACAATAGTCGAAGTGCTCCAAGTCTACTTTATAAACTACAAAAAAATTTCTTTGAAAATGGTGAAAATTAAGGGTTTCAAAAAGGGGGACCATAGAAAGTGGTCATGTTTTTATGCAAAATACATAAATAGCATCAGTGTTAGCCCCCCTAAAATGTTAACTTTTTTTTTTAGAATTTTAAAAATCATTTTGGTGAGAAACTAACTAACTTTTAGTTTATCCCAAATTTTTGGACTAATTTTTTAATTAGTATATAATTTTTTATTAATTTTTGAAGTGGGCACATCTTGAAAAACACAAATTTGACACCTAGAATCATTGAAAAATAATCATTTTAAAAAAAAAAAATCAATCTATGTAGAATTGATTCTAGTTTCCAAAATTGTAAGTTGTTTTGAAATTTGATGAACATGTAAAAAACTATACCTAAAATAACACTTGTTGGTTTTTGACCAAAAATAGACACACTAAAAAAAGAAATTAAAGATGAAATCCTTAACAAAATCAAAATGTGAAACACGTTATATGGTTAGATAGCTAAGAGAGAGCTTAACAATATTATGGTATTTTTTTTAGTTGCATTGAAACGCATGCAAACCTGATGGATGGCACGGCCAAAAATATGTAAAACAAAATTTAATTTTATGATAAAAGCACATCTCTAGCCTAAAATGGTCATTCAAACCTTTGGGTTGGGCACTGAAGGCAAATCCAACCCATGGGGTCGATGTTTCCCAATGCAAACAATTTGGTGCATGCCAAGTATGCCACACATCCTATTTGGAACTCGCTAAATGCAAATAATGCACTTTTCACATTTGGCTAGCACCAAATTTGGTGCTAGCCAAATGTGAAGAGTGCATTATTTGCATTTAGCGAGCGCAAAATATGGCACTAGCCAAATGTTTAGTATTAAAAAATTATCTCTCATTCTCACTTTCTTTCTCACTTTAAATGAATGTTTGGAACTCAACTCAAACTCAACCTCTCTCTCCCAACCTCTCTACCTCACATTCTCTCCTTAGCCCCATCTCTACCCCTTCCTCCCTCTCACATTGTTTCTCTCGATTCTCTTTATCACTACCTATTCTTCCCACCCTCTGTCTCCCCATCTGTAGGTATCTCTCTCCCTCTTTACCTTGCTACCTATCTCTACATATCTCATTACCTATCTATCTCCCCTTCTCTATCTATCTCATCTCTATCTCTACCTCCTATGCATCTCACCCCTCCCTCTCTAGGCTCTAAGTATCTCACATCTATATCTCTCTCCCTATTTATTTATCTCCTTCTCTACTTCTCTCCCTGCCTATTTTCCCCTCTTTTTTTCTTTGTGAACTCTCTCTCCCTCACCTATCTACCTTTACACTCTCTAGGTCTCCAATAACTCACTATCTACCTACCTCTCCCTCCCTCCCTCCTTGGCACTCTTTCTCTTTGTTCTTTCCTCTTTAATTTTATCTCTCGCTCCCCTCTCTCAATTATCATAGCTCCCTCCCTCTATCTCCATCTCTATAGATCTTCATCCATGTCTTATTACCCACCTCTCTCTATCCCCCTCTATCCATCTCACATCTCTCTCTCCCCTCACCTCTGTCTACCCTCCTTATCTAGGTCTCTTACTCTTTCTTTTATTCTCTCCATCCCCTATTACCCCTCTTTCTGTTCTTATATCCCCCCTCTTCTTTCCCCTCCCCTGTCTAGATCTCTCATTCCCTTTATTCACATATCCCTCTCTATCTCCCCTCCATTTTTACCCCCATCTATTTACCTCTCTAGGTCTCTCCCTCACTTTCTTCATCACTCCCTCCCCTCTCTAAGTCTCTCCCTCTATTTCTTCCCCTCTCCATCTCTATCTCCACCACCCTCCTTAAACCCCCACTTCATTTGTCTCTCCCCTCTAGGTCTCTCACCTCTCTTCCCCTATATGTCCTCTCTCCCTAGGTCTCTCACTCCCTCCATGTGTAACTCTCCCTCCATCTCTTCTTACTCCTTTATATCTCTTTTTGTTGTTTTTTCTCTCATCTTCACCCTCCTCCCCTTGTCTAGTTATCTTCCCCCCATGCTTTACAACACCCTCTCTCCCCACTTCCTCCTTAATCCCATCTCTCTCTCTCTCTCTCTCTCTCTCTCTCTCTCTCTCTCTCTCTCTCTCTCTCTCTCTCTCTCTCTCTCTCTCTCTCTCTCTCTCTCTCTCTCTCTCTCTCTCTTCTTTCTCCCTCCTCTCTCTAAATATATCACTCCCTTTATTTATCTAGGTCTATTTTTGTTCAAGTTTGTCCCTTTATATGGTTTAGGTATAGGGTACAATGTTTATATGGTTGAGGGAATAGGGTATATAGTTTATCTAAATGGTTGAGGTACAAGGTATAGGGTTAAGGGTTTAGCATATGGGGTTATAGGGTCTACGATATTGGTAGAGGTTTGAAGGTTTGGCATATGGGGTTATAGGGTCTAGGGTATTGGTATAAGATTTAAATGGTTTAAGTTTTATGGTTGAGGCTATCAAGTATAGGGTATAGGGTATAGGGTTAGAGTATAGAGTATAGAGTATATGATTAAGAGTATTGGTTACAAATTTTAGAGCATTGGACCTATAGTTGAGGTTTTAGAGTATCCATATCGAGTTTAGAGTTTTTGATTGAGGGTAAAAGGTATATGGGTGAGGGTCTTGTGTTTATGTTTTTCTCTCACTATTCACTTTTATTCTCTCCAAATCTCTCTCTCTCTCTCTCTCTCTCTCTCTCTCTCTCTCTCTCTCTCTCTCTCTCTCTCTCTCTCTCTCTCTCTCTCTCTCTCTCTCTCTCTCTCTCTCTCTCTCTCTCTCTCTCTCTCTCTCTTTCTTATCCATCTCTATCTTTTTTCCTAATTTATCAAAGGCTATAAAATCTCAATGAAGGTTATTTGGCTAGTGCTAAATTTGGCGCTAGCCAAATAGGCTACACTAAGAATGGTAAAAAGGGGCTTTTGACCTGTGATTCAAGCTCGTGTTCTTTGTTTTTGTCTGGTTTCTATTCACCATCTGAGAGTAGTGTCATAAATTTCATCCCTATGTAATTTATTGTTTAGTTAGGCCCTATATTGGCATGTATGGCCTCCCACCTCCGGTCCCATTCATCACAGCTCAATTCCATATGTCATTCTAACTTCTCCTTCTCGTTTTTCCTTAAGTACCAATTTGAGGCCACATTTTGGGGAGCAAGGAACCTAGGGTACCTCACTCCTGGGATCATGTCACCATGGCATGATCAGCTAGGTTGAGCAAGAAATATTTTCTTGTGTCGGCCTACTCTAAGTTTTGCACCCTGAAATGTTTGGGAGAGGTATATAAGTAAGATATCCTCCCTCATTTTGGGTAGAGCATGAATATATGAAAGATAAGGCATTCAAGCATTCAAGGCATTTCATCCCACCATATTCTTCATTGTGGTAACCTTCAACAACCTTCATGCAAACATGTCTTTTGTGATGTCCTTTTAGGTCTTTTACATGGAATCATGTTATTGCATCAACATTTGTGCTCATCTTCAAAGAAGAATTTGCATTATCAAGGTACAAGATACTTTTATTTTCGTATCTAGCCTCTAGTAGATATCAACACAATTTCCTTTCATGTTTAATTCAATTCAATTTTAAGGTTGATTCCAAAATTAGGGTTTCACTGAGGCAAATCTCTTTCCACCCAACATTTTTTGTCTTTTCTATTGTGCAAGAACATATAGTGCACCTACAAAAATAGGTACATGCTAATTAGGTGAAGATCTATAGTCCATGATTTGTGAGAGTAGAAGCTATTGAGAGTAGGTCACTCTCAATGCCCTAGTCTCGGGAGCGGATCAAATGGCCTAGAGTGTATTCATTTCCTACAAATTCTAAAAAGTTAAACAAACAAAAAACATTTATTATGGTCAAGGGAGATGTGAATTTTTTTTTTAAATTAAGATTTTGGGGATTGAGGTTTGTAAACCCCATACCCACCTCTCCATTTTTGTACAATGCATGTAGTCTATACTGATCCAATATCAAAAGGTCTTTTTAAAATTTAAAACCACCCTTCAAAGCCTGTAAATTTAATAAAGTTTGAAAGTTATAAAAAACTTAAGACTATATTTTTTTTAAAACCACCCCACTTTTAAAGTCTTCAATATAATTAAACCATATTTAGAAGAATGGTTGGCTCCCATAAATGTGAAAAATTTAAAAAAATGAAAATTGAAATAAAAATATAAAGTAAGGTCCATCTTGGAATGGTTTATGCAAGTCTAATTGGAAGTTTTCATTCAACAGAGCATAAATCAGGCATATGATGTTAATTTTTTTACTTTTATGGTCATTGGAAAGGTGAATCAGAGTACTACGCAATGGTGTGGTTGATTTTATCATATTTTATTGTTTGGAAAGTGAGATGTTAACTAGAAGTCATGGGTACATTTATGGCTTTGAGAGGTCTTGACTTGAGCAAATGGAGTTAGATTTTGAACTTCAAATAGTCAATAAAAATCTTATTCAGAGCATTACACAATGGATTAGGTTTTGAGCTAATTTGATATAATTTATTTATTAATATTTTATTATGTGCTATTTATGGGTTCATTTTACTATGGTGACATTATGATTTTATGGCATGATTAATCTTGGAGATTTGGAGTTTATGTCATTGTATACTCAGTTTTGTATCTCAGATTACTCTCATGTTGACACGGTTATCAGTATTTTATTTGGATTTGTATTTTGTATTGTTGGGTCTACAAGTTGTGTAATGTTGTAGGCAGTCTATACTTACATGTTGCATTTATGGCTTGTATGTGGATTGTCTATGCCCATAGACCTTTCATTGTTGATGCATATTTAGATTGGTGTCTTGGTTTATTCACTTAGTTTGTTGATTTTGTTGTCATGTTGAGGAGGAGAGATGTTGTTACCAAGTAAATCATGATGGAGGACTTATGGTGTTGACATGTGATGCTTACAGGCTGGACACGTTAGTAGTTAGATGCTTGTGTCAGTGGAGGTGGTCATGGTGTCATGGATGTTCCTTATGTTTAGGGACTCTGGCATGAAATGATTGGATTTGGGGTACTTTGATTGGTGATATTTGATTGAATTCTTGATTGACTGTGGTAGTATATCTTCTTGTTTGAGGATCATTGTTACTTTACTTTTTGGGAGCTCATGATAAGCATTGTTGATTTATTTGATTGTGTGAGGGCCTTGGTTGATTCTCATGTAAAAGATCATATTAGTTTTGAATTTTTACAAGAGCTGACTCTGGTTGAGAGAAAAAAATGTCATCTTTAGTTGCATGCATACATTCCAACAAAGAAGTCACATCATTAGTTCTCATAGGAGGTTGAATGTCTATCTTCTTTAAGGCTTCATGTAGCATTCAATGGTATGTGGGTGAGTTTTGAATTAGCTCCCAGAGGGATATGTTAGCGGGAGTATCACAAAGTTGTTCAACACTATCATGTTATTTTCCAATATGTTGAGGAATATGAGGTGCAAGAGGAAGCACTGGTTGAGAAATAAGAGAAGAAGGAACAACTTGCATAGGACTAGGTTGTTTATTGTTTCTTGTATATGTGTGAGCAACTGTATTGTAACTTTGTTGATTTATTGTATCGCTTTGAGTGATCTTTTTTACACAGTTGAAGGAATTTATAGGAGTTATACCACCTTTAACAACAATCGTTGGTTTATTTTGAGGTTGAGGGACACCAAAACGAAGATCATGAACAACAAATTTTGGCTTTTCAAGTTCATGTTTATAAGAAATCACATGTATCATGTTGATATTTTTTGGCAAAAGGACATTTTAGAAGTCATAGAAGAAGACTCAATAGAGATGAAGTCATCAAGGGCTTTATCCAAAATATCAAAGTCATCACTACTAAACAGCTCATTAAAGGCAACATTTTGTAAAAAAAGAGATCCAACATGGTTGAAAACCTTTCTCCAAGAGGGATTTTTTTTGTTTTTGTTTTCTAATTTAAGGAAAGAATCACTTTCTCTAACTATTCAAATGAAATGAAATGATCTAATGAAACAAAGCACGTAAAATATAAATGTAATCTAAACGTGTAGATAATGCATGGAAAACAAGATTTTTTCTTTTTTATTGCTTTGAAATGAAAGAGAATTGAACATATAAATTAGGAAATGATGAAAGGACGTCGAGTCCACCAAAATATTTAGGGCAAAAAAAGGGATGAACTAGCTATCAACTCAACTAGGACCAAACCCTCTTTTGGCTAAACATTGGAATATGAACCACTAACTTGGTTGTTTTCCAAGACTAACTCTTGTCCAAATAGAGTTAAGAAATCCCTTGGGCTTTATTCCTTTACTTATTTGAAAGATTGTTTGTTTTATTTATAATGTAAACTAACTAGATCCTAAGTATGCTTAAATAAACATATAAATTGATTAAACTATTTTATATAGAAATAAAAACTATAGAAAGTATATAGAAATGAAACAAAAACTTAGAAATGCACCCGTGTTTGAAAACAAAGCTGAAACTAGGTGGACACTATCGCTAGACACCTTGGTCTTGATTAGTGAATCATCGAGCACTGAAATTGGATCTATAATTTTGAGAGTCTACACCTTCTTCCTATCAAATTTGAGTTTGAACTAGGAGGACTATGATGCTAGACACCCTAGTCTTGGTGGATAGAGGCACTAGGTTTCCTAATCTAGGTGTGTTCTAATCAAATTCATAGTAGATCTTTGTCTTTGGGTCTTGAGAAATATCCTATCTTTAGTCTCCAACAAAAAACTATAACTGAACTTGGAAAATAGAGAGAAGGTGTGGTTGTGGTTCCCACCTCCACAAATAGCCAAGTTGAATCTAAAAATAGTATGTGTGCTCTGAACCAAAATTTTAAGATGCATAAAATGTAAGCTAGAGTCCTATTCAAGTGTCTTCTAGTAAACCCTAAATGAAATGATCAAATGTGAAACGTAATTTAACTCAAGATTGCATGAATCACGTAACTTGAATTATAAATCTTATATTTGAATCTTAATGGTAGAAATGTGAGAACTTGAAATCATACCCAACCCCTTTAAGGAGAGGCATAAGACCATTATCAATTGGTGACTCCCTATCATCCTCCAACATCCCTTGAAGCTTCCATCATGATGATTAAAATTGAATGAAGACTTGATGCTGTTAATTTATCCATAAATTTGAAGATTTGAAACTTTACATTGGGCAAGTCTTTCACATCACAAAGACAATTCGCATCATTGATTGATGTCACAAATGAGAAAGGTAACTTGCTTGTATATGAGATTCTAACTTTAAATTGACAAAAGGCCAACTTAAAATAATCATTTTTTGCATTAAAAATAGACTTGGAAATGAGAAGACCAACATCACATCCTCCCAAAATTTTGGCCAAAATGCATTAGACACTATGTGTTGATTGCTAGTGCCCCGACAAAATAGGCCCAAATTTTTAGGGTCATGAGATAACAAGATCTTGATTCCACAACTATAATTTATATGAAAATTTATAATATTTAAGTGAGGGAAAAGATGTTTTGAAATTTGAAATGGGGTAGGACTTATAATGAATTAAAATAATAAAGTGATGAGATTTAAAACAAGGGCCCAAATAAGAGTGTGATGAGATTTAAAAAAAAGAGAAAGGACTCATATTCTTGAGTTAAACATTAATTAAATGCTAGAATAGGTCCTATAATGCATAGAGTGAGGAACACTAAAATGAATGCTAGGAGAGTGTGAAACTGGACTCCATAATTAAAGGAGTACAACTTATGACACTACATATGTACACACACACACACACACATATTCTCAATCTAGATGAAGCTATAACCAAATTTTAGTATGTATGACTTGACATTTATATGACTTGAGGTTGTATATTATCAAATCAATTGATTTAGTTTGTCTTAATCTTTGATCTTAGGTGTGATTTTGGATTTCTACTTTAGATGTCTTTGAATTATGAAATATGTCTAAGAGATTGTGAAATATAGGTTATTACTTAATTCAAACTTGGTGGTATCTTCAACCATATTCAATCCTTTTGAGGGTCTTTTCAATTGAATTTTGATATTTCTTTCTAGTATTTAGTTGCTCCTCTTTACAATTTGACACTCTATCTCTAGAATAATTTTTCTATTAATATTAAGGTGTTTGGAATCTCTTGGATATAAAATGATATATTGTTGAAGAAGGTTATATTTTTTTGTGGTTAGAGTTCTAACTCCATAAATCCTAAAGGCCACATCAAAAAATATGGTTGAGGAAAGTTAGCATTTGGACTTATGATCTTAATAATGGAAACAATGTACTAATACATAAGAGAGGGCATGCCTTCTTTTATTCTTTAGGCTCTACCAGATGAAGGGGTTAATCCTTGAGTTTGAACATGAGATTGGTGAAGAGAGATAACAATATGGAGCCACTTTAAATAAATGGAGCATGATCTACTACACTATGAAACTCATATAGTTGTCACTAAGCCCTAATGTTAGTTTGTCTCAAAACCACTTTTAAGTAGAAATGTAAGTTATGCTTGTAACTTAAGATATGTGAGTTGTTTATTCTTTAGGATGTTTAAGGACAAGGAACTACCCAATACCCATACACACTTGCAAGATAAATAGTATTGCATAGCCAAGTACAACATTATTTTATTTTAAACATTCTTGTGGTATTCATTTATGAGGTGTGGTGCTCTTGCAATGTTAGTGGAATGATTTATCTTGAATCTAACATGAATTATCATATGTTTAGGAAAAAAATATTAAGTATATTAGTGTGATAGAAGTTGTAGATTATAAATTGGTGCCTTGAACCAAATGGTGTGGTATATTTGAGTTTGAAAACCAATAAAATGAGCATATATGCAATCCAAAAGAGATACAACATAATAAGAATGAATATAGCAAGTACCAAGTTTTATACTTTTGAATACATAAGTTGGGCTCTATTGAATGGAAAATCCAACACCAAGATATCATACTTCTAAAGATAAACCATACTTCCATAATCCATGAAGAAATAAACACATTTTTATTGTGATGAAAATATACTTTGTGGAATCTTTACAAAGGATTTACAACATATATATTGATCAACTAATCGAAAACAATAGATAGGTCAAAACCAAGTGTAACTAGAGGTATACAAAGAAACAACAATGATGACATACATTTATAAATTCTCTTTCATTGAAATACACTTGCTAATAGAGTTGAAGCCCAAACTTTGTATTTAGAGTTACTTGAGGTCTAATACAAAATGAAGTAAAAACCTTGAATACAACCTTTTTGATCTTCTCTCCTTGTAAACAACCAACAATTGTTTTTTACAGATTATTTTATTCATTTCAACTTCATTCTTGCTAGAAAAGTAGAGTCAAAGGTTATATTTAAAACTTTAAGACACCCACACTTGCTACACCATGTTTAACAATGGTATATAGTTTGTGTCTCTATCTCATGCCTCAAAGTGATTATGGCACCCACACTTGCTACACCACTAATATACATGCTTAGCTAATTGGTAGCTTCCTTTGGCAAAATAATGAAAATGTTGAATATTACATTAAGAAGGGAATGGATTATGACTATGGATGTACCACATGCTAGTAAGCACGAAGAGTTTAATGTTGGGGTTTCAATTATTTCTATTTGGACTATGTTGTTGGAGAATAATAATTTATGAATCAAGATTACTTTTAAAGTTTATGTTAGAGTGAATTTTTTTAATGTTATAGTTAATTTTGAAAGTAACCATTAATAGATTCTATGGATGGAACATATTATCTAGCCTATGCTTGTTAATCTATTTTGATGATGACAATTGTTTTCATCATTTATTGGGAACATAGCAAAGTGAAATAATATATGAGTTAATGAGTTTTTTTTAACAAATTGTTACTCACCAAGCGAAATAATATATGAACTTTCATTCCAAAACTATCATGCACCTTTTATATTGTTATAGCAATTTCTAGATCAGATTGCATGTATATAAAAATTATTTTATTGCGATTGAATAAACTAGAAGGGTGATGGAGCTTGAGAATCATGTTAGGAGTTGAATTGAAAACAACAATGTAAAATAATAATAATAAAAACACATTAACTAAGTTAAAAATATGTTTTAAAAAAATAGAAAACACCTATAAAACAAACAAACTAAGCAAATTAAAAATCTCTTTTAATAAAAAATATATTTTATTATCTTTCCAGTTCTGACATTGAAAAACTAAATAAAGACTTTTATTTTGAGTCGTTCATTACGCCCCAGAAGAAGAAAAAAATGTTCCCTTTTTTATTGAAAGGACGGGAGTAATCCAATAAAACGAATAACAATAATTATGAGAGAATCAACGTGCGAACAAAAGAATTCAATGGAATTCCATACAGCTACATCTAAAATAAAACTTCAAATAATCAGCGCTTAACAAAGCTGCATCTACACGAGGAAAATAAGGTAAAATCCAAGCACGAGATTTGCCAGAATGGCCCCTGCTCCGAAGGTCTTCATTTCTCCCTTCTGCAATTCCAACAGAAAACCTCAGTCGAGATCATGAAAGCATTAAAAATATTAAAAATGGGGTAAAAATTCCAGTAGAAAACCTCAGTCGAGATCATGAAAGCATTAAAAATGGGGTAAGTTCCAACAGAAAGCCTCAGTCGAGACCAAGCATTAAAAATGGGGTAAATTCCAACAGAAAACCTCAGTCGAGATCATGAAATCATTTGAAAAAATGGGTAGTAAGATGAATGAGAAGAAAGAGTAAGTTACCGATGAATCAGTTGAAGGTGCGGTTGCAGGCGCAAATGAATCGCTTGAGGAAGAAGGCTGTGGAGCCAATGGAGGGGCAGGGGGACCCAGTGCAACGGGACTCGGGGCAGGTGCAGGCGATTTCTTTTTCCCCTTTGGTGTTTTGCCCTTTTTGGGAGGAGGTGCAGGGGCCTTCTTGTGCGGTGATGGCGCAGGCGCCTTCTTGTGCGGTGATGGCGCAGGGGCCTTCTTGGGCGGTGAAGAGACTGGAGGAACTTCTGTGGGTGGAGAGGCCTCTGGAGGAACTGAAGTCGGTGGGGGAGATTCCACTGGAGATGCGACTGGTGCAGATTCCGGTGAAGGCGTTGCAGGGGATTCTGCAGGCGGAGAAGTTGCAGGGGCTGTCAATGGAGGAGCTTTTGTCGGCGATGCCACTGGTGCCAAAGCAGGGGCCTTTGCAGGAGCAGCTTTGGATGGGGTGGAGACGGGCGCTGTTACTGGAACAGAGGCGGCGGGCGCCGCTGCCACTGGTGCTAATTTGGACGGTGATGGCGCCGCAGGGGCGGTGGTGGGAGCCGTGGTGGGAGCAGATGTGTTGGTAGCACAGTGCGCAATGCCTACCCATAATAGTAAACATAAGAAATAAATCATGTTGCTTCTCTGTTTGGGCCCCATTTTTTGTCTCCCTGTATCCACCACAGACCAAAATCAATTAAGTCTTGCACATATAAGGAAAGGGCTTTAACAACACAGAATAAAATCAAGATTTCCATTGTGGGTTTTTCAGGTTCCTTTGGTTTCAGCTTCAATGCATCAATAGTTAAAATGCCTGCATACAAAATGGGGGCTCAAATGCGAACATAAGTGGTTTTAGATCCAATCAAGCAGGGCGCTAACTTAAAAGATTCAACGCCTTTCATCAATAGTTAAAATGGCTACATAAAAAATGGGGTCTCAAATGCAAACAGAAGTGGTTTTAGGTCCGTTCAAGCAGGGCACTAGCTTAAAAAATGCAATATGCAACCAGAAGTGATTCTAGGTCCAATCAAGCAGAGCACTAGCTTTAAAGATGCAATGCATTTTCCATCTCTAGTTAAAATGCCTGCATACAAAATGGGGGCTCAAATAAGACCAGACGTGTTTAGGTCAATCGAGCAGCGCACTATCTCAAAGGATGCAATGTCTGTAAATAAGTAACCTTCAAATAAAACAGAAAATTAACATTTCGGATCACATTAATTGATCCATCATCAGAAAGTGGAGAGTGATCATGGATTATTAAGTATGATCTGAAGCAATCTTTTGAATACTATCAAAATCTCTATTATAGATTTTTCAGACTCCTCTGGTTTCAACTTCAATGCGTCAACGCATCAATGATTAAAATGCCATTGAAGAAGGCTAATGGGGGCACAAATGCAACCAGAAGTGTTATCTAGGTCCAATCAAAAGCAGGAAACTAGCTTAAAAGATGCAACGCTGTTCATAAGCAAGCCTCAAACTACACACAAAATTACAGTATCAGAAATTTTTTATCTTAAAGATGGTCTCTGGAATCTACCATGCATATGTTTTCGAATTGTATTTCAATCACATTCATTGATTCATCATAAGAAAGAGGACAATGAATGTGATTGGAAACTTGATTCACAACATTTACACTTGATTTCAGAAAGAATCTTTTGAATACTATAAAAACTGTAAAACTGATGTATGCTTCTGGTGATGTCACCATATTACCCCCAATCCTACGTCCACCAACATCTAAAAGACCACAACTATCACAGCATTCCCTTAAGATATATATACATCGTATATATTCTTAACAACCCATTGAGAGCAAGCACAGATCTGGTATTTCTGAAATGCATCTGTAACCACATTGCATATATTGTTAACCACCCGTTAAGAGCAAGCAGAGATCTACCATTTCTGAAATGCATCTACAGCCACATTGCATATATACATTGTATATATCGTTAACCACCCATTAACAAAACTGAATGCAGTGAAGCCAATGGCACAGATAACACATACCTCTTGTACAGCAGTAACAGACAGTCCTCTGATCCTACAACTCTTGGAGCTTGTCCTGTCCGAGCACTGCAAAGACAGGGTCTAAAGAGGGGTATTTCAATGCAAGAAGCTAGCCGTTAAAGAAAGGGCTTGTAACACCATGGGTCCCGCTCCTGATTACACAATTCCAGAGGATCCCGCACACATGCAAATTCGGGCTATAATATATTCTGGGAACAATCAATCCAACACAACATGTGCAGATATGACGTTAGTACAACCTAAGAGCAAGTGAAATAGGATTCATGGATTCCTCGATACCGAAACAGGCAAAGGTCTGGATTTAATTACCGAGTTGGGTCTCGTGAACGATTTAATGCTGGTTCAGAAGATGCCCGTGACCCGTCAGCATTTATCTAACTCTGGATCAATTATTTGGGTCGTATTTCCGGGTTGTCAGCTCAAAAGTAGCTGGAACTTGGATGTTTTTACGTGCCACATTGAAAGTATAATGTTCTGTTTGACTACCATTTAAAATCGTTCCGCCAGTAACGGTAATTTGTTATCTGAAATTTTGTTTCGATCGACGATGGGCTCCGCCAAAAAACAGTGAAATCCATCAATTTTTTTGTTTTTTTGGCCCGAATTGAGCTGGTTTTTCGTTTATTATGAGCGCGTCGGGACAACCAAACGCGCTTCGAAGACGGTGCTCAACGACTAAGCATGATTTTCTTAGATAATTACTGTATTTAGATCGCAGATAATGGAAATTCTTCCTATTCGTTTGATTCCATCGGGGAGTGGGTGGCAAAATGTCTTTGGGATTATATATATTTAAGGAAATCAGATCGATAAAAAAAGTCCACTAGTTGGTAGCCATCACTATTTTTAAATTTTAATAATTCAGTATATATATTTTTTTTAAAGAGGAAAAGTCACACAAACAACAACTACACTTAAAAACAATTTTAGAATATGCTGATAGCCACTTTGATTAGTTAAGATTAAATTGACATGACCCATCATCAAATAGCATAAATATAATGGCTTTTTTTTAGGTTTCAATGTCCATAATGAGTATTAAATTGTGAGGTATTGATGGTTATAGATTGTCTCCTTGTGTACATGTGTTTAATTTAGGTATTAGAATTGATTACATATAGCATCTTCTTAAAAATTAGATTTTATAAGATATAGATTGTATATAATATTTGTATGATTTGAGTTAAGGTCAAGTAATTTGTTTTTTCACTCAAGGATGGATAGTCCAATTTAAAGGTTAATAAATAATTCAAATCATTATAATTGAAATGAAAAGATTTACATAAAATTATTTTTAAAATATTAAAAAATTGAGTTCTAGCTAGAGAACTTGGAGTTAGTGATATGGGGGCTAAGGTTGGAGTTTCATGAGGGGCCTTCAAGGTCTACTTTCAAAGAGAAGGGGGTTTCATGAAGCAAAAACAAATTGCAAAAGGATTAATTGGAATCTTTTCCTAAAGAATAGTAATCTTTACTTTTTAGGACTATAGATTTGAGTGGGTGAAAAAGGTGTGGGGTTGAAAATTGTTCCACCAACTTAGGTTTTTTGCCACTTGTCAATCATCTAGATATTTTCAATTTTTATCAATTAGTTTATTTATTATTTTATATTTACTTACTTTGTTGAATTGAATATACTAAATAATAAAATTCATGAGACCATCAACTTCCATAAATTTTGGAGCTTAAACTACACTACAAAATTCATGTTACCATCAAAATTAAAATGATCCTAAAAAATCTGAAACACCCACTAAAATTTTTAGGAAGCCCCCCTCCATGAGATCCTAGCCTAAGCCCTTAGGTTTTTCAAGTTGCAAAGTTCTTAACCAATTCTTTTGTGAGGGTTGACCACAAAGTTATTTAGGCATCAACCCTTTGGGCAAAGCCACCATAGCCTAGTTAGTGAACCACCTCCTCCTTTAAAGGAGAAAAAGTCACACAAACACCAACTACATTTAAGAATAATTTCAAAATATATTGATACCTGGATTTGTTAAGATTAAATTGATATGACCTGTCATCAAATAGCATAGATACAAAGACTATTTCTTAGGTTTCACTATCCATTAAAGAGTACCAACTAGTTTTAAAAATAATTTAACATATATTGATAGACACTCTGATTTGTTAAGATTAAATTGATATGACCCATCATCAAATAGCATACATATAAAGGTCCTATTTTTTAGGTTTTAGTATCCATTAAACAATATTAAATTGTGAGGTATTGATGGTTATATATTGTCTCAGTGTCTGCATGTGTTTAATTTAGGTCTTAGAATTGTGTAATTAAATTTTATAAGATATAGTTTGTAATAATATTTATGTCATTTGAGTTATTTTTTTTTACATTCGAAGCAACAAAATAAGAGTGTCGATCTTATAACAAAACAAGTTGAAGACAGTTTAAGCAGAAAAGCAAGACATTAACAACATATTAATTTTAGGAAAATGGTGTCTCAACCTTGCAATAATAAAAAAAGGTAGTGTTGATAACCGAGGGTGTGGGGGGTACCCCCCTTCCAGGCTCTGATCCCCTAACTAGCTAGGGGTCGAGGGCAATGTGCACATGTGGGGGTTTCTAGCCCAACAATACCCCCAAAACAAAAATTTATATATAATTTATCATTATGAATCATCGATGTTTATCATCAAGTCATAGATATAGTAGTCGATATTTTGTGTGCTTTGTTTGCGCTAGAAGACAACCCTATTTTATGAGGGCATTATATTACAGTTATATATTATGATGTATTCTAAGAGTCTAATAGATGTCGAGTTGCCTCTAAATCTTTGTTGGTGATACTCCTATGAGGAGATTGCTTTGCAAGTATATTGTAATTTGTTCTTGATTTTTGAATAATATATTGGGCGCCTTTAGAGTGTGAAGTTTTTCTCCTGGAAGGGTTTTGCTCACATAAATCATCGTGTTGTGGTATGCATGCTATTTATGTTTATTTTTGTTAAATTTCTATATCTGTTGTAAAGATCTATAAAAGTTTTGCATTACCCTCCTCTCAAGATCTGTGTAGGAAATTATTCTACTACTTTAACTTCCTTACTATTAATAGCATATTAACATTATAGCCAGTCTTAATATTAGAAACAATTTGTAGAGTAAATAACTAACAATAAGAGTTTTTTAAAAAAATGACCAAAAACATCCAAAAATAGCTTAGCATGGGGCTAAGCAAAGAGACTGCCCTAGTATTTAATAAAGAACTTGAACAATTCCTTATTATTTGCATTCTTGTCACCCACTTTACCAAGCTTGTTTCATCCCTCTTGTTCTCTGATACTTTGTTATGTTTTAATGCACTGATATATGATGTTGTTTAATATCATTGAATAGTGGTTCAGATGCATATGTGAATGATTTTGTTTGAGAAATCATTAAGTTTAAATGAGCTATTTAATCATGTTTATACATGTTAGAGCCAATGATGAGATTTAGAACTAACTACATTGCTTTTGACCTAGGGCATGCAAGGAGTTCATCTTCCTCTGAGAAGGGAGGGAAAGTGTCATCGAGAATGGGAGGTAAGAACTTGATCGATCAAGTAGCCATCTGAGTCTCCATAACCCGTAAGCGATGGTCATGTCATGTTTTGTTGATAGAGCCTAGACATGAGGATTTGTGTCATAGGTAACTAATTAAGTTAATTCAAGTCTGTCAATCGAGTGGTTGGGATACCTTCTTATCTTGAACTCTTGGCTTTGACCTTAGCCATTGGATAACTAAGCTCTTTTAATAATGGTATTGATAATCATTTTGGATTTTAACCTTAATTTAATTAAAATATATTTGATATATAAAAATGACTATGTATGTATGTATGTATGTATGTATGTATATGTATATGTATATGTATATGTATATGTATATATGTATATGTATATGTATATATGTATATGTATATGTATATGTATGTTAATGTGGCACAAGTATACATACATATAATATGTACCCCATGTAGTATACATTGTGATCATATAGTATCTTCATTGATACTTGAGAACTTATTAATGAATTAATACCTAAACATAATGCCCAAAGGCCATGCTCACTTTTCTGAGCAACTTCATCTTATCAATCATATATCTTTTGAATCTGAGTAAACTCAATATAGTTCATATTCTTTTTAAGTGGCAATAGAATAAAATGAACAGCCACAGTTTAAGATTAAATTGATATGACCCATCATCAAATAGCATAAATTATATGAAGGCTTTTTTTTAGGTTTCAATGTCCATAAATAGTTAGGAACCTGCAAACAAAGATATCAAGAATCTGCAAACAAAGATATCAAAACCTCAAAGAAACCTGCAAGCAATATATCAAAACCTCTAGCCAACCTGCAAGATTTGAAATTACTATCAAGGTAAATCAAAATGATAAAAGGACAAATGCATGTCCCACCAGGCGTGCCAAATGAAGATGGAGGGAATGAGTCGAATCAAAGATTCAAACTTCCAACGTCCACAATGAAGTTTCCTGCCAAAACACACACATGCAAATTAAAAAAACTAGAAACGCACATGCATGTCACACCACCTACTCCATTGCACTCCTTAAATCAAGATCGTATGTAGATAATATGGCTCTCAAAAGCACACACAAGAAGCTGTGATTTATTGGAGATTTGAGATGATGAATGTAAGAAGATTGAAAGAGAAAGCAAATGCGAGATAACAAGAATGCAAAATGCAAAGATAGACTAAACGCTAGATAGCTTGAAATGAGAGAGGGGTTGGATTAAATAGAAATTCTTTGGGTGGATCCAGATTGTGGGATGAATATGGGATAATAGGGGATTAGTGGTATAGGAAGAATGAATGGTAGGGAGAGAAGATGGGTGGTATTGGAAAATGGTAAGTGGGAAGGAGTGTTTTTTCTTTATTTTAAATGCATGGGATGGATAAATAATGAAATATATATTTATTTAATGGATTTAATGAATTAATGATATGAATATATTAATAAAATAATGAAGAATATATACATTATAATATAGTGAAAAATGGATAATAGAATAATGGAATATGAATATAAATGTTAATATAATGAATACTATAATGGAAAATGAGAAATCAATATTATAATGGATCCACCTTGATGATGATTAGAAAATTTAGATTTGATAAGAGGACACTTTTTAATGGAAATTTTTTATGTGTCTACATTTTGTCCCTCTTTGAGACAATGCAACCTGTTGCGTTGTTTCAAAGAAAATGATCAACTGCTACTTTCCCTAGAGATGTCCTAGCAAGGGTGATAATTGATCGGTGATGCCCCCTTAAGAGATTGATTGAATAAATTAGATGGAGATTGATCTCTTGATAGATTATCAAAAGGAGCTTGGATGATTTATATCACACAAGTGATTAAGTTGAGATGTTCATTTGATGGAAATGCACAGTTGAGAGGTGTAACTAAACAATTGATGGAAATGGTCAGTATAGCTAGGTTGATAAGCTGATTAAGCTAATTGAGTTGATTAAGATGATAGGGATTGATGCTAGCGCAAGATAAGGTGATCCAAGGACTGATTGATTGATTGATCTAGGGGCATTGAGATTGTAAGGAGCAAGTTGGTTTATTTGATAAAGCGATTAAAGATTCAGAGACATGCATCAATTGGATAAAGTGTTTGATTGATCTTGCTACAATGAGAAGAATGAAGAGGATGGTGAAAGAAATGATGAAAAAGAGAGAGAATAAAGGGGGGATGAAAGGAGAAAAATGATGAGAAAGAAGAATGAGTGATAAGAAAGAGGATATGAAGGTGATGAGAATTCTTGTTCTTTTTAAGTGTTTATATCATCATTGAGCTTATTATGGCAAAAGGATAAAACTTATCTAGATATGAATAAGATCCAAATGAATCATCATACCAATTGTGTGAAAGTAAACACATTAGACAAGAAAGGATTGCCTCAGTTTGCATCAAACTGTTATGTCCCCGATGATCTTAGATGATCATGTCCTCAGATGGGTCATCATATTACTAAGGAACAATTCACAAGAAATAAACATGTGAAGATGCCCCATCCTCACCTTTCTAGTTAAAGACATCCTAGAGATTAAATCTCTAGTTAGAGACATCCCGAAAAAGCTAAAAGACGCATCACCGGAAATTAAAATCAGAAACAATCAAAAGATATATCAAACAAACAAACATTATGCTTTTATGCCAAAGTGATTTTTTGTTCTCAATTAATGTGTTTGGTTTTGATAAGGTGTTGTTATGTCTATTCAATCCTAGTCTCGTCATGTCATGATTTTGTTGAAGTTCAAAGCTACATGCTCATCTGAAGTGTTTGTGTCTTCACAATGTTTATTAAATGTTTTTGGATTTTGATTAATTTTTTTTACGATGTTTAGGGTTTGTTTAAATGTTTTAATTTTTAGGGTTTTTTCGGGACTTTTATGATTTTTAAGATTTTTTCAAGACATTCTACGATTTTAAAGATTTTTTCAAGACATTTTATGATTTTTATGATTTGTTCAAGACTTTTTACAATTTTTATGATTTTTTCAGGACTTTATGATTTTTAAAGATTTTTTAGGACATTTTACGATTTTTAGGATTTTTTCAAGACATTTTACGATTTTTAGAATTTTAAATGTTTGCCCCTAGTATCTAGCAAGGCAAACGAGATTTTGAGCAAATGAATGAACGAATTAGACATGAATGGATAAGTGAATGATGGAGGAAGCTTATGCGATTTGGAAGGACTATCTCACAATAGGATAACATGTTAATCCAAGCATAGGGACCAGATATAGCAATATAGAGTGAGGATACAGTGTAAAGAATGTTGTGTGTTCCAAAGGAATGGCCATGTCAAGAGGTTTTTTTTTAAAACATGTTTTGCATTTTATCCTTAGTTTTGATCAAGATCAAGGGATAAATTTGGATAGGATGAAGATAGGATAAGAAAGATCAAAGGTGGTAATGAAGGATGGAAGCAAACATTGGACAAAATAATGGATAGGAGTTGAAGGGTGTGGATCAAGTGTAATAGATAGGAGACACAAAGCTTGAAAAAATCCTTAACCTTGTCAAGATCAAATGTGGAAAAAGGATATGTATGGATATAGAGTAAATGAGGGATAATGAAGAATGATGGATGCACATGGATGAAACTTGCCCCTAGTGTAAAGTGCAAAAGGATAATGGATTATTCATGATGCCTATTTGTTAGGTTTTCATCATGGTACTTGTCCAAGGCACCACAAGAATTTGTTTTCTCACATGGACAAGATTATGTCTCTTGACTTTTCTTCTTCTTCTTCTTCTTTTTTTTTTTTTTTTCTGATTTTTCTCTTCTTTTTTTCTGATTTTTTTTCATTTTTTTCTCTTTTATTTTTTTTTATTTTTTTTCATTTTTTTCTCTTTTTGGAAGATAATGAATGCATGATAGGGTATGGAAGAATAACTTGAGTATCTCTCTTCTGTGGATGGTACCCTTGAAAGATGTGTTGTAATAGACCATGGCTATGAAAGTATGCTCAAAGATATTGGTAGGATAATGAAATGAAACTAGGGCAAAGATTTATGCAAAGGATTGGATAAGAGGAATGGAAGGATAGAAAATAGGTGTTGGATAATAGATGGGATATTGGAAGACTGGTGCATGAGTGGATGGAGATGCTGGCAAGATCAACATTGGCACACACCTTGAGGGATGGTGGAGTGATGGAGGAAAAGTGTATTTTGGATTTTGAGATTTTGATAGAGGAATGGTAATGGATTTTGGAACATGAGGGCCCAAAATGGATTTGCAAGGTTGCAGAGGTTTAGAAGCAGGGATAGCAATCTTGGATGCCAACTCTGATTTTTTCTTAGGATGTTGTGCTTCGAGGAGTCGATTGGGAATCCACATGGTTTTTGATCTTTCTTTCTTTTGCAGATCCTTAGAACACACTGCTTCTACAAATGCCTTAGGAACCCATATGGTTTTTAATTTTTCTTTATTTTACTCAAGGGGCCCTTGTGGCCTTTTGTATATCTCTTTTCCTTTTCGGATTACATTTTTCTTTATTTTTATGTGTTGATTAGATAAGACATGTTGATCCTTAAATGCATGTGGATTTTTAGACTTGTGGATTTTATGCTTGGCATCCATATTATTTCTCGAGGGAATGTAATTCATGGATGGATAGGAATGATGTGAAGGCCTTTTAAATGGGGTGATATTGTGTTTGTGAAAAGTGGACCTGTATATGTATCTAGAATACACAACACTTCAATTAAGTCATTACATGTATGGTTAGACATATATAAGCATGAATATGAAAACCATAACAAATTGACCCATTGCCTTCTAAAAGATGCGAGTATAAGATTGCTCTCAGATTTGTATAAGCAATTCAGTGACTAGACAACACCAAGACAAAGGATTTAATCTATATGAGCATGATATTAAGCTAGATGGATGCAAGATTAATCTAACAAGATTTAAGCAATAACTGAGATAAATGATCTAAATATATATACAATAACTAATACGTGAATATCTAAATGCACAAATATCAATGAACCTAGAGCAAAAACAACATGATAACAATATATTTTCCAGGATCTGTGAATGAGAGATGAGAGCTTAAATTTATAGAAAATTCAGAAAGAAACCAAAGGTTGAGATCAAATGATGATGAGCGGTCAAGATTTTCCAAGAGGAAGCACAATCCAAGTGAATTGATGTGATTGGATGCTTTTCTCAGTTTTAAAGGAAATTGAACTAAAATTAAGATAAAATTAGAAAAAACTGATTTATTCTCTATTTCATTCAATTTTAATATTTAATTATTTAATTGCTTTCTCTGAGATTATTTATCAATTTATAATTTATTTTTCAAGATTATCTCCAATTGATTTCTTTTCTCAAATTTTTAATTCTTTTTTGGTCAATTAATTCCTTTTTTTATTTGTTTCCTTTTTTGAAGATTTGTGCTCATAATTTCCAATTCCTCTTTCTTGATTTGTTTCCTTTTTTTGAAGATTTAATGGCAAATTGATTTATTTAATTAAACATGCAAGGATATTTAATAAAATAAATAAGATAATTGTTTAAAATGATTTACTTGGAATGATTCACTTAATTAAATAAATATTTAATTAATATTGAGTGATTAATTTTGCCATGTGACATTTGATGATTAAAGAATTAATTGTGTGCTCAAGATTGATTTAATTGCCTTTCGTTAGGACCTTGGTGATGTTGTCGAGATTAGGGGTCCATGGTTTAGATGACCATTTTTAGGGTATTACATTTGCCCCTCTTTGAATTAATGTGCGAACAGTGCGTTGGTTCAAAGAATAGTTGATGTCTAGGAGATAGTAGTTTTGAACTTGATTGATCACGAACTAGATGAAAGCAAGGTGTTTAGCTTGTTTCGAAGCGATGAAGCTGGATGAAGTCTGATTAAAGCGATACCATTCCCAAACTTGATTGAACTTAGGAACGATAGAAAACAAAAGATACCGAACTTGAAATTGATTGATCAAGAAGTAGATCTTACTGATCTAGAACTTGATTGATCTAGACACAGTGAGTGAAGATAAAAAATGATCTTGAACTTGATTGATCAAGATACGATGAGCGAAGATAAACTGTCCAGCTTGATTCAAAGCGACGAAACTGAACACCTGCTTAGATTGAACGTGATCAAATAAACTCTTTAAACCCTTGATTGAGTTTAAACGAATAATCAGCTTGATGAAAAGCGATGAAACTGATTAATGTTAAGAGATTGATTCAGATAAAAGACAAATATCAGCTTGAATTGAAGAGATGAAACTGATATGCCCTAGCAATTGATTTGATTCAGATTATCAAGAGATCTCAACTTGATATAAAGCGATGAAGATGAGATGTCCCTTAGCAATAAGGATTTGATTGATGTTTAGAAAAGATTAGCTACTCGACTTGCAACGAAGATTTTTGAAAGAAATTCTCGACTTTGAGGTCATGAGTATGCCCCATCGGGAGCGAAACTCGAAAGATAGCGAGGGTACATGATAATAGGCAATATTGAGTGATGATAAGTTGTTTTGAGCACAAATTGATTCAGAGCAATTTTTGACAATTTTGTGTTGATTGATAAGAAATTGAGCGCAAAGTTGATTTGTAGAAATTAAATTGAGATTCAACGTTGATTTACGAGAAATTGAGCGCAATTAGAAGAGAGAATGAAATTTTGATGAAAAGTGCTAAGTGGTCCAAACTTTGTGAAATTGACTAGAAAAATGATCTCGAATTTTGATTTCAATCCCGAAAATGGAGTCAGAATAGGCAAATTAGCTAAGGGTACAATTTTCATGACCATTGGAGCAAGTTGAAAAATTAGGTTTTTGGCTATATATGGGACAAAAGTGTCATTTTCAATTCATTTTAACTCTCCAAAGTTTGAAAATTCAAAAGTCTTATGTGAGAAAAATGGTGGTCCCTACTCGTGAGCATCGATTCGAGTGCCAGAGATGACATAATCAATCGCGACACTATGAGCCACCAGTAAGTGATCTATCTTAATCCTGTTATTCATTCCAAATTTAAATTTTTTTGTTGATTTTTCAAGTTTTTGGGTATGTTGAGTCGGGTTTTCTCATTTTGTCATGTGAGACAGGATTCTGTCTCGTATGACAAACTGCTAAATTTTATTTTGTCATTTCAGACCATTAGATTTGTCATTCTAGGGCCACCCTTGTGTCATACGACAACCTTCTTGAAAGACCATTTTATCATCTAGAGTCTAATCTTTTGTCGTTTAGGAGTCTATTGTCGTACAGGGCTCAATCCTAACTCGTACGAGTTCCGATCTTTTGTGTTTTCTCGTTTGGAAAACAGTGAGCATTTTTGAAGGTCTAAACTTGAAATTTTGTTTTTGCAATTGACGTAGTTGGATTTGCGTGATTTTTTATTCCTCTTGTAGGCTTATTTGGAATGTATTCTGATACTCCATTGTTTGACTTTGCAGGTTCGATTGCCTCATGTGCTCTTCAAGTGTGTTTATCCACCTACCATGACTTTAGTTCGACAGCTATCAGAGGTTAAGCAGGCTCATCTTGACTTGTGTGGCTTGACACATTTGTTGAGATTACCTGATATCCGTGTGAATCACGGTATGCTCACATCATTGCTAGAGAGATTTCATTCTGAGCATAATACCTTTCACTTACCAGTTGGGGAGATGACTATCACTCCCGAGGATGTATATAGTATCATCCGTATCCCTTTTGCTGGGGATAAGGTGGACTACGATTCAGGACACCTTCCCGGATTACAGGCAGTGAGGAACGTCTTCAGGGATCTTGATATCCTGACACGTTCCATCAGTTGGGACATCATGATGAGCAGGTACAGTGACGAGTTTCCTCTGTCTTGCGTCCTAACAGGTTTTATCAGTTGTTTTGTGATGCCAGATAGAGGTCAGTAGGGATTTCAGTGTGGATGGGGCCGGATGCTAGAGAGATTGATGGAGACCCCTTAGAGGCTTGGCTGGGGTTCTGGCATTTTAGCCCACATGTATCGCGAGATGCATGAGATAGTGTATAGGGAGGGCAAGAGCATGGCTGCTGGTGTTTTGATCTTACAAGTTTTGGCTTGGGAGCACCTCCCAGTTTGTCGGCCTATTGTTGATGATAGCAGAGAGCCTGTGCAATCGGTTGCATATAGTGTAAAGCGGAAAAATTGAACCCTAGTCGTTCTCCCCTCCCCAACTCCAGAGGAGAGAGAAGGGAGAGTCACTAGGGTTGATGGTTTTCACTTAGGAGGGACTTTACATTCAAAAGAGGGGTTGAAACCCACAAGATCCAATCCCACGCAATGCAAGATTGGATTCTAAATGAGTTTCAAGGGTTGTGACATCAAGGATACCCTCTTTTGTAAAGAATGTAGATAGGATGATTGAACTAGGAATGCATGTAAAGTAGGAAAGATTCGCTTATAAACAGAGATAGGGATATGGGATGAAGCTGCGGACCTGGAATTAGCAGTAAAATGTCGAGACAGTGCTGTTCTGCAAATTTGAGCAAAATTTGACGGGACGATGGCGCCCGGCGTGCACACGGTCCTCTGAAAAATCCGCGAAACGAAGGGGGATCTGTTCGTCTCTATACAAGGATTCTAGATCTTCAATTACAGCCGCGTACCTGCAACCTACACACAGAAAAGAGAGGACGATTGGGGGGTTAGGGATGAGGGGTTTGCCTTTAGGTCAAACCCCGGTTTTGGAATTAACCAAGAAATGAGAATGTTGTAAATGTAAATGTTTGTAATGTAAACAAGTACTGATACCTTGTTGTAAGAATGTTTGTATTCTTAGATGCGAAGGTGTAATGTATGTAGTATGTGATCTCCTCTTCAATGGTTGAATCCTTGTCTTGAATGCAACACTTAGCCTTGCTCAATTGCTTGAAGGAATGCTTGAATGCTTGAATGTTTGAATGTTTGAATATTGCTTCCACGTCTTGCTCACATATGTCCTCCTTTTTCTCTCTCTCTCTCTTTCTAGGAGAGGAAAATTAGTTTATATACTTGTCAATTAGGGCTGATAGACTGATTTTCCCGACCTTAGGCCGACCAGGAAACATTATTTCCCGAATTGCAAACTTAGAGACCCGATGCCCAAAAGAGACCGGGCCCAAAATAGGGCCAGGGACCAGGGCGCTGGGCGCCATGGTCCTGGGGGACCAGGGCTCTGGGCGCCATGGTCCTGAAGGACCAGGGTGCTGGGCGCCATGGTCCCACCTCCCGGGACAGCAGGGTGCAAGGAGGGATCAGGCCAGGGTGCAGAAAAATGCAGTTTTTGGTGTCACAAGCAAGTTTCGGGGTCTCCATTCAGGTTTAACGTTGCATCGCCATCGTGAAGACCCAAATGCAGTCGAAATTGCAAGTGTCACAATTTTAGGACGCTACATTTAGCCCCCACTTTAGTGGGAGTATAAGCATACGCTCATACTTCCGGTAAAGTACAAGGAAACAACATTGAAAAACTTTCACCATGTCCAGGAGGCAAGATACACCAAGCCCCCAGTGGACTAAGGATCTTACGACTTCGATTGACAAAGTAAAAGGGAAGATCATGAGGGAGAACCATGACTATCAGTAGTAAGGTTCCCTCACTATGAGTCATGCAAGAAAGATATCAAAAATTTTCAAGACAAAGCTAAATTTGTCAAGAAATTTTCAAGTATCTTGAAAAGATATGAACGGGATGTATGCCCCCCTACGTTAAAGCGATCGTACATGCCTCACCGGGGGTGATTGCTTTAAGGTAGTGATACATATAAGAAATGAGAAAGGAGCACGTTACCACAAGGATTTAGCCCCCAAGTGTGAGATAAGCCCAAGGATAATAGACACAAAACACAAAGCACGAGGTGACTTCGCTTTCCTCGGGGTTAGTATGCTGTATGATAATTCATGTATATCATATGTATGTATGCATAATTGTTCTTCATTCCCCAATCAAGGAAGGTCACCCAGAAGAAGGGAACACATGTGTCTTTTGAGTCAACATGAGAGAGACCAAAAGAGATCTCAATGCTTTGCATCGTCCTCAAGTAGACAACACTAAGGACAACAAATAGAAGAATGAGAATAACACATAGAAGAAGTAACAAAAGAGATCAAGAGAGGAGGAGAGAGTCTGCTATGCTAATGGAACTAGTCTAGCACGTCATCTACCCCCCGATCTTGCTGATCAATATTTCGGGAAGGCAGGAAACATGCTAGAGGAGGAACATCCAACACAGCAGATGGAGCTATCACAAGATCCAAACAAGGGCTATGTTCATGTTCCGAGCCACGTTGTTCTTGTCTAGGAGCTAGGATAAGTGCTTTAGAAAATTCGTTAGATAAATGGTTATCAACATTAACATATTCATACTCACTATCAGAATGAATAGGAGTAACATTTTCATCATGATTAACATTTTCATCTATATCATCATCAAGATTTATAAAAATAGGATCTTTAACTCGCACCGGGTCAAGACCATCATGCATCTTATGTTTAGGAGATTTTGGCTCAATTTTCGGCTGAGGAGAAAATGGAATAATACTAGCTGAAGGTGTTTTTGGAGATTGCAAAGTTTGAGAAGCAGCTGTCTGAGCTCTAAGACGACGCTTTCGTCGGCGTTCACGTGCAGAATGATTTCGTCTAGTCTTAGTAGGAAGTTGAGAAGATTGAGGAGGAGGAATGTTCTCATCCTTATCACTTGGGTGTTTAGGTTGTGGTCTCTTAGGTTGAATAATAGGAGAAGAGGAAGGTCTCTTCTCTCTATAAGAGGAAGGAGGAGGAACTGCTCCATATAAAGGAGGAATATTTGGTTTAGGAAGGAGACCAAGTCCATCATGACGAGGAGGTATAGGTCTACTTTTAGAAAGCTTATTAGATATAGGCATAGTCACATCCATAGGAATGGGTTGGGAATCTTCTTGAGGAAAGACATTAGTTTTATCTTTCAAAGGAAGAACTTCCTTCTCAAGAATGATGGGAATGTCAAGTTTGGGTGTTCTAGGTTCACTTAGAGATAGGATCATATCTTTTTTCCACTTTTGATAAGATTTAAAAAGATGATCACTTCACGGAGGAAGAGATTGAAATTGTTTAGGCCAAAAGTAATCAATAGGAAAGCTAGAAATTCTTTCAGCTGGTTTAAAGAGACTATGATTGACAGTAAAAATTTCACCATTATGGGGAAATTTCAAACACTTGTGAATAGGAGAAGCAATAGCTTTCATGGAAGATAGCCAAGGATAGCCTAGCTTCACACGAAATTGTTCGGATGATGGAATAATAGCAAAGTCCACATCAAGGGATTTGTTATGGACCTCAATAGGTAATGTAATAGAAGCAATTGCAGGAGAAGAAAATGCATCAAATAGTTTCACAACCACATTTGTTTTGTCATAGATTACTTGATTCAATTGCAAAGTAAAAAGAAATTCTTCAGTAATGACATTAACCATACAAGAAGGATCAATAAGCACTCCACGGCAAGGTGTATTCTTGACTTTTGCAACTATATATAAAGGACCATCAGGTGCCCTAATAGTTTCACTGGAATCAAATGTGATGGAAGGTTCTTTAGGGATTTTCTGTTGCTCTACAAAGTTAATCACATTAGGAGCCATAGACACAAGATCATCAGGTGAGATAGATGAATCATTAGTATCAATCGCATTAGAGGTATGAGAAGGTAATGGATCAGTAAAAATCTGAAGATTTTGGTTAGGAGGAGCTACAGATGTGTTGCCTTTATCATTCACATCAGAAACAGAGATAGTATTATTATCAATCAAATCTTGAATTTTACCCTTTAAAGCAAAACATTTTTCAGTATCATGCCTAGGATGACGATGAAATTGACAAAAAGATTTGTTATCAAAATAGGGTGAATTAATCTTTGCAGGATCTATTTGCTTTATAGGAGGAAGAGTAAGCACATTTTGTTCCAATAACTTATTCATAATACTATGCAATGATTCATTCAAAGGAGTAAACTTTCTTTCTTTCTTGAAAAACTTAGAAATAGTAGGCACACCTGATGCCGCATTCACATTGTTGTTGATGATGTTTTCATTGAATTTAATGGACTCTCTGTTCGGTTTAAACTTCCCAAATGGTCATTGACTACTATCACCCTTATCACCCGGAGCCATAGGATTTGCTTGTTCCATTTGGCTCACAGTCAGTTTATAATTGTGAAGAGTTGTGCACAACTGTTGGAAAGAAGTAAACTCAGAAAACAAAAGTTTTTCTCTAATGTCTTTTTGTAAATTAGAAATAAAGATTCTTTGAATATCATTGTCAGGCACTGGAAAAGAAATTTGAGCATACAAATGCTTATATCTACCAATGAAATCAGTCACTTTTTCTTTAACACCTTGTTTACAATGCATTAAATCAATCAAAGTAACTTTAGGACTTATGTTGTTTTGAAATTGTTGAATAAAAGCATTTGCAAGTTGTTCGAAAGAAGTAATAGAATAAGAAGGCAACGAGCAATACCATTGTAGGGCTTTATCTCTTAATGTTCTAGTAAACAGTTTTGCAAGCAACCTTTGGTCATAAGCAAAATCGGTACATATTGTTTGAAAGGTCTTAACATGTGTTAGAGGATCACCCTTACCATTATAAAGCTCCAAATGCGGAATTTCAACATGTTTAGGGGGGATAGCTCAAACAATGTCAAGAGAAAGTGGGCTCGCAACATCAAATGTAGGCACACTAAACTTAGATTGATTCATAGAAGCAATTTGTTGTTGTAAAGAAGAGACAGTTTGTGCAAGATTGTTAATGGTCGCTTCAGTCGAAGAGTTCATATTAGACGTGTTAGATTGTGATGCAGGTGTTATGTTATTGAAAGAAGGTAGAGAGTAAGGTGGTGGGACACTATGATAGTTAGTCATAGGAGATGATTGGAAAGGAGGAACACTACAAGGAGGAATGGAATGATTAAACGAATTGCCCCCTTGCATCATGTTCATTTGTGGAGATATAATAGGAACACTCATTGAAGGAATGAATGAAGAAGTTGGATTGAATGAAGGAAGAGGATTGTTTGAAGAAGAAGGATTGCCCCCATGACTGGTGATCATAGGAGGAATATCTTGTGTTGAAGTAGTCATTATGTTTGATGTAAAAGTAGGTATCCTAGCAATAGGAGTTGTCAAAGGAATAGAATGATTGACTTGAGTAGGAGGTTGTGTATAACCTAAAGTTTCGGCACAACTTTTCATAGGCATCACATTTGAATCCACAATGTGTGCAATACCATGCAAAATATCAATTCCATTCTTATCACTTTGAACCATATGTTTTAGACCCTCAATTAATGAAAGAGCTTCGCTATCGAGGTATTCTTGAGACATCCACTGTCGAAAATCATCAAATTGGTTATCCAATTTTGAAAGTTGTTCTACAGAAACCTCATGGAGAGCTTCTTCATCATTAAGAGGATTAGAGGAATTACCCACGTCCTCGTTAAAAAGGCCATTCAAATTAGGTTCCATCTCCTCAGTAATTAAACCTTGGAAAGACCTAATTCTAAGGCTTCGTCTAACGGGAATAGTGTAAGTAGGGCTTATTGTTGTAAAACTCATGCACTAAAGAGAGAGAGAAGATTTTGAATTTTAGAGGTAGCAAATTTCAATAAAATCAGCCAGTCTCCTAGATTTAAGCCGTTAAATACAATCAGGACAATCTCCCGAAATTTCAGAAAAAATGTCCGGGACCGTGGCGAACGGAGTGCACACGGTCCTCGCAAATTTTTTCGAAATTTTCAGGGATGAAAGTTATGATGATTTTAAAGCTAATCTGAAAAAATTGAGTGATTTTACGATCTGTAGATAGGCCAAATTAAAGTTGCAATCTCAAAATTGAACCCTACCAAGATTGTTGAAAAATGCAAATTTTGAATTTTGAAAAAGAGAGGGAAACTGAAATTTTGAATTTTATGATTTTAGAGGGAATACCAAAAGCAATGCAAGTTTTAAAATTTAAAAGTTGACTCGATTTCATGCAAAATTCAAATTTGAAAGTGGAAATCAAAGTTGTTGCAATTAAACACTTAATTTCAAAAGTCACAAACTGCAAAAATTTGAATAAAACACTGAAATTTCGAATGAATGCTAACACACTTTTCAGATTTAGGACTGTAAGGAACACAATTTTAACACAGATTTCAATTTCAACAATTTTTGAATGATTAGAAGCCTTAATCCAAGCAATCACTAGACCAACTTTGACTTTAATTTTGAAAGTGTTAGAATTGATAAAATCAGCCAAAATTCTGGATTTTAGCAGAAAAATAAAGTAAGATCTAGCTCCTGAAATTTCGGAAAAAATGTCGGGGACGATGGCGCTCGGGGTGCACACGGTCCTCGCAACTTTTTTCCAAATTTTCAGAGATGAAAGATATTGTGATTTTGTTGCGGAATCCAAAGTTATAGCCGATTTGGAAGTGTTTTGATCAGTGAAATTATCAGTCAAAGGTTGAATCAAGAAGGTTTTTTTAAAAATTAGGGTTTTGACATTTAACCACTTAATTTTCAGAATTAAAGCACAAATATGAATTAATAATTTGCAATAGAAGGGTAGATCTAAAACAAGCATTAACAATTAAACATTTCACAAGTTTAATTACTAAAAAGAAAATTTTAGGGTTTTTATGCAATCAACCTCTAAAATTTGCATAAGATCAAACATGGAAATGTAATTAAGGAAGCAAACTTTTCAGATCTAACCATGAATAATCAGAATGAGGATGTTCATGTCGGGTTCACCAAAATGTAAAGCAGAAAAATCGAACCCTAGTCGTTCTCCCCTCCCCAACTCCAGAGGAGAGAGAAGGGAGAGTCACTAGGGTTGATGGTTTTCACTTAGGAGGGACTTTACATTCAAAAGAGGGGTTGAAACCCACAAGATCCAATCCCATGCAATGCAAGATTGGATTCTAAATGAGTTTCAAGGGTTGTGACATCAAGGATACCCTCTTTTGTAAAGAATGTAGATAGGATGTTTGAACTAGGAATGCATGTAAAGTAGGAAAGATTCGCTTATAAATAGAGATAGGGATATGGGATGAAGCTGCGGACCTGGAATTAGCAGTAAAATGTCAAGATGGTGCTGTTCTGCAAATTTGAGCAAAAGTTGACAGGACGATGGTGCCCGGCGTGCACACGGTCCTCCGAAAAATCCGCGAAATGAAGAGTCTCTGCACAAGGATTCCAGATCTTCAATTACAACCGCGTACCTGCAACCTACACACAGAAAAGAGAGGACGATTGGGGGGTTAGGGATGAGGGGTTTGCCTTTAGGTCAAACCCCGATTTTGGAATTAACCAAGAAATGAGAATGCTGTAAATGTAAATGTTTGTAATGTAAACAAGTACTGATACCTTGTTGTAAGAATGTTTGTATTCTTACATGCGAAGGTGTAATGTATGTAGTATGTTGTATGTTGTATGTGATCTCCTCTTCAATGGTTGAATCCTTGTCTTGAATGCAACACTTAGCCTTGAATGGAGACTTAGAATGCTCAATTGCTTGAAGGAATGCTTGAATGCTTGAATGTTTGAATGTTTGAATATTACTTCCGCGTCTTGCTCACATATGTCCTCCTTTTTCTCTCTCTCTCTCTCTCTCTTTCTAGGAGAGGAAAAGTAGTTTATATACTTGTCAATTAGGGTTGATAGACTGATTTTCCTGACCTTAGGCCGACCAGGAAACATTAGTTCCCGAATTGCAAACTTAGAGACCCGATGCCCAAAAGAGACCGGGCCCAAAATAGGGCCAGGGACCAGGGCACTGGGTGCCATGGTCCTGGGGGACCAGGGCTCTGGGCGCCATGGTCCTGAAGGACCAGGGTGTAGAAAAATGCAGTTTTTGGTGTCACAAGCAAGTTTCGGGGTCTCCATTCAGGTGTAACGTTGCATCGCCATCGTGAAGACCCAAATGCAGTCGAAATTGCAAGTGTCGCAATTTTAGGACGCTACATATAGGTATGTCGGTTATGTTACACAACCCCATCTAGGGAAGATGGATTTTTGGCGATGGTAGCTGGATGACCTAATAGCCATGGTATGGAGGCCTTACAGGGGCTTAGAGCCATGGGATGACTGGAGGCTAGTATGCAGGGACCTTTTTGTTTTTGCCCTCTTATTGGCAGATCACAGACGATAGTGGAGTGGTTTGTAGTATCATGGGTGATGAGGCAGTATGGCCGCCCTTAAGGGGTATCATAGGAGTTCACAACATATGCCCGATATGCTGATGAGGAGAGGAAGGGATGGTCATCGAGGTTGTCCTATGCCTTGGCCATGCAGGAGTTGACTGGTCTACATAGATTGGGATGGGATTACCTGGGGGATATTGCAGATGTAGGGGTATTGCCCTGGTATAAAGATTTTTTTCAGCAGCATCCACTCCCTTGTTTGATGGATCTAGTTGAGTAGGCTCCTCGCATTGAGGAGGTTGAGGAGGATGCCCCTGCACAGGGACAGGGATAGGGTCAGAGGCAGGGTTAGAGACAGGGACAGAGAGCTGAGGCTTCGAGGTGGATAGGTGGTGATCCTCGGGCTAGTAGTAGCAGGGTTCCAGCTGATGTAGGATAGCATAGGGGTGAGGGTGGATCTCTTAGGGGTATAGGTATGAGACTGGGCGGAGCTGGGGAGGAGTGAGCAACTCCGAGACAGGTCCATCAGCGGCGAGAGGAGTAGGGTGGAGTTGGAGGTGGAGATGGGGGTGGAGAGCCTGCGAGAGAGTAGGGGACGGATGTTGGACGGTCAATGTGAGTACATTTAGCGGAGCTGCAATCATAGTTGACAGTGGCTCAGACTCAGTTGGTGGAGCAAGACTGACAGCTTGCAGAGGTGAGGGTTGAGCGAGATAGTCAGCTAGCTGAGCTGAGAGCAGAGCGCGATCGTCAGGTCGCAGCGATGAGAGCAAAGCGAGACACCCTTCAGCAGGAGGTTGTGCATCAAAATAGTAGGGCAGCCTACTATGTTGCAGCATATAGCGTGGCAGTTCTGGTTGCACAACAGGTTGTCCCTTATCTGCAGTATATGGCACGGTCTGAGGGAGCGCAGGCACCTCATCAGGATCCTGGTCACCAGGCTCCTCCTCCACCTAGTGATGAGGGAGAGGGCACCAGCTAGATATTTCTTTTTGTAGCAGTGATATTTTTTTGTAGACACACCCATTTTTTTGTAGCCATATGATTCTTTCTCTAATGGGAGTTTGTATATGTCATTTGACATCATTTTGTACTCTTAGACTTGATACGATATATATATATATACAAGATCCGATTTGACTTCATTATACTTGTGTTGATTCGATTTTTGAGAGGCTTTCTATATGCTTTATTCTACATGTATGTATTTCTTTCCAGTAGGGATGTATGTAATGCAAATGATCATGGATGTCTATTTTTCTTTCTTTTCATATGCAAATAAATGAATGTGAATGAGTAATGAGTAATGCAATTTTTTTCATTTTTCTATGCAATAAGATGAATTCAAATGAATGATAGTGAATGTATGAATCTATATGAGATGCTTATGTATGTAGTTAACATCTCAAAACACAAGTACTCGATCGAAGAAATGATGAAAAGACACCACTTAGCTAAGAAATGATGAAGCTTCTAGCGCTCATGCAGAAAATAAGAAGATCATTGTTACCATACCGAAATCACTTTAAATGCACAGGGTGCAGAATGAAATGCAAAATGATATGCAAAATGCGACCTAAACCTAGTCACTGGATTTTGAAAAGCTTAATTTTCATCATTGAGCGTTTGACAACCACAATAGACAGATTAGAGTTCCTTGCTTTTCATGTGCAATATTAATTATCTTGTCTGCAATGACCCCTTTTTTTGTTCATATCCTTGGACAAATTTCGTAGGGACCTGAATTGCACAATAAAGAAATTCCCTCAAAATAGACAAAGAAATGATGGGAACCTCCCTGTAACATTCAAATAAGCGGAGTCGAGGTATGTGAGGCGATTTCACCTTGATGTGAAGGCTCTTATCATAGACACCTAGCTAATTTAGATGTTTCCAGATCATTGAGATCATTCCTACAAGCAGAAAACAAGAAAATATTATGCCCCCAATTTTTGCTCCTCCAAGTCAAGATAGACTTCCCCGAGTTACTCAGAGGGATAATAATCGAAAACCAATATAAAAGACAACACACAAAGAAAATTTCATGCATATCTCAAACAATTTAGTGATTGTTTTCAGTTTTGTTTTGCTTATGTACTCAATGATAAAACTCTTTAGTAGTCAGGAGACAGGTGACTGACTTGGAGTGATTGATCGGGTATCACTGACGTAAAGATGACTTAGTTAATACTGCTTAGGAGATGTAATGTGCTCTTGTCGATTACCTAAGACTAGGACATTGATCAGTTTCAAGCCATGAGGTTTCCAACGAACCAAGATGTCACAAAAGTGACTGAAATATGTACAAGTGAAAGCAAATATGCAGGAAAGCGGGAATGCCAACGTTGCGTTGATAGATGGAGTGCTTGAGTACAAGAGGCGCCTGTTTACCAGGTTTTCACCTGCTTGGTAGAGATTCATTTTTTATTTTTTATTTTTTCACCAAGATGCCTGTTTAGCAAGTTTTCACCAAGACATTTTCTCTCTCTTTTTTTTTTTTCAGGACTTTCGGATTTTTAGGATTTTTTTCAGGACTTTTTTTGATTTTTATGATTTCTTCAGGACTTTTTTTTATTTTTAGGATTTCTTCAAGACTTTTTAGCTATATAGGTTGCTAGAGAAGAGAATATTTAAGTGAAGAATTTCTTTTGATGGATGGTGTTGATCGGTTCGTAGAGTTGTTCTCCTTCCGATGTTGAGAGTTGATAGGCACCAGAGCCAAAAGCTGCAGTAACGAGACAAGTGACTGACTCAGAGTGAATGATCGGGTATCACTGACGTAAAGATGACTTGGTTGATACTGCTTAGGACATGTAATGTGCTCTTGTCGATTACCTAAGACTAGGACATTGATCGGTTTCAAGCCATGAGGTTTCCAACGAACCAGGATGTCACAAAAGTGACTGAAATATGTACAAGTGAAAGTAAATATGTAGGAAAGCAGGAATGCCAACGTTGCATTGATAGATGGAGTGCTTGAGTACAAGAGGCATTTGTTTACTAGGTTTTCACCTATTTGGTAGAGATTCATTTTTTATTTTTTGTTTTTTCACCAAGATGCCTATTTAGTAGGTTTTCACCAAGGTATTTTCTCTCTTTTTTTCCTTTTTTTTTTCAGGACTTTTTCGGATTTTTAGGATTTTTTTCAGGATGTATTTTATTTTTATGATTTCTTCAGGACTTTTTTTTTATTTTTAGGATTTCTTTAGGACTTTTTAGCTATATAGGCTACTAGAGCAGAGAATATTTAAGTGAAGAATTTCTTCAGATGGATGGTGTTGATCGGTTCGTAGAGCTGTTCTCCTTATGATGTTGAGAGTTGATAGGCACCAAAGCCAGAAGCTATAGTAATGATATAGGGACCCAACCAGTTGGGTTCAAACTTCCCTTTGTTGTTTCGAAACTATTGATTTTTAGGATTTTCTCTTAGAACTAGGTCACCAGCCTGAAATTCTCTTTGTCGAACCTTCTTGTTATATCCTCTGGACATTCTCTTTTGATACACTCTAAGATGATCAAACGCCACTTGCCAATGCTCATCCAGCAATTCAAGCTCTTGCAATCTAGATATTCTATATTCTTCATTAGTAACAAGACCTTGCAAAGAAACTCTTAGAGATGGTATTTCCACCTCAATAGGCAATACTGCTTCAGACCCATACACCAAAGAAAAAGGTGTAGCCCCAGTAGGTGTTCTGATACTTGTTCTATAAGCCCACAATGCAGGATTGAGCTACAGATGCCAATCCTTCCCAGATTTGTTCACTATTCTGTGCAAGATAATCAATAGGTTTTTGTTAGATGCCTCTGCTTGTCCATTACCTTGAGGGTAATATACTGATGACCAGTGTTGTTTTATTTTGAATTTCTCATAGAGTTCATCTAGATCTTTGTTCTTGAACTGTCCTCCATTGTCAGTTATAATGGATAAAGGTATACCATACATGCAGATGATATAATTAAGAATAAATAGAGGTACTTGTTTGCCAGTTGCTTTGATGAGTGAAACCGCTTCTACCCACTTAGTGAAGTACTCAGTGACAGTGATAATAAATTTGTGTCTGTTAGATGATGCAGGATATATTTGGCCAATTAGATCAAACGCCCACTATTGAAATGGCCAGTGTATCACAAAGGGTATGAGATCCCTTGCTGGAGCATGGATAAGGTGCCCATGCAGTTGGCACTTTTCACAAGTTTTAGCAAATTTTATGCTTCTTTCTCCATGTCTGGCCAGTAGTAGCCAGCCCTTAGTAGTTTTCGTGCTAAAGTTAGACCGTTTGAATGGGATCCACAAACACCTTCATGAACCTCGGATAATGCGTGTTGGGACTTCTTAGTTTCTAGACATCTAAGCAAAGTATTATCTAAACCTCACTTGAATAGGTCATTAGCAATGATGACGTACCGTGATGCATTTTGGATTAGGTTCCTTTTTTTTATTTCGAGAAAGATTAGCAAGGACAACTTGGTCACACAAGTAAGAGTAAATGTGGCTATAACGAGATGAGTCATGTCTAATAATAGAACAGACCATCTGGGACTCAGGGAAATCATAGGTAGGATAATGTAACTCTTCCACTAGGAATTCAAAGCAAAAATTAGATTCCTGTAGTTGTGGTATAGATGCCAAGGTGGCCATTGCATCCGCTGCTCTATTTGTTGTTCTAGGGATCTGCTGAAATGATACAAAGGTAAAGTATTTCTTGAGATCATCCACCATTCTCTTATAAGGCATCAGTTTCTCATCTCTTGTCTGATATAGGTCATTGTTTTGGTTGATAATGAGTTGAGAATATCTATTGATGTGTAATTCAACAATCTTCCAATCGATGACTAGCTTGATCCCGTTTACCAAAGCTTCATATTCTGCAATGTTATTTGTGCAAGGGAAGAGAATCTTGTAAGCTTTTGGAATTGAATATTTTTGAGGAGCAATAAAAAGTATTCCGGCACTAGAACCATGTTGAGTGAAAAACCCATCAAAGAACATCTTCCATGATTGTTCAGTAAGGTGCATGATTGATTCATCTAGGAATTCTATATGCAGAGGTTGACTATCTTCAAGTGGAGCATCAATAAGTTGGTCTACAATAACCTGTTCTTTAATGGCTTTACGTTCCACATATTCGATATCAAATTCTGTAAGAACCATAACCCATTTGGCCAGTCTCCCTGTAAGTGTTGCTTTACTAAGAAGATATTTGAGCAGATCAATCTTGGCTACTAGCTTAATAGAGTGTGCCAACATATAGTGCCTTAATTTTTGTGATGCAAAGACCAATACTAAGCATGCTTTCTCTATTATAGTGTAGTTCATTTCATACGACACTAATGTTTTGCTGATGTAATGGATAGATTGTTCCTTTTTATTGTCATCCTGTTGTGCCAGAAGTGCCCCCAGTGAAGTATATGTAGCTGATATGTATAGGATTGATGGCTTACTTTGAATCGATGGCATTAATATGGGTGGGTTAGAAAGATATTCTTTGATTTATTGTAAATGTTGTTCACAATATTTATCCCAGTTGTATTGAACTCATTTCCTTAATACCTTTGTGAAGGGTTGAGCTTTGTCTGCTAGCTAAGATATAAAACGCCTTATTGACTGAAGATGGCCCTGTAAACTTTTCATTTGACTGATATTCTTGGGTGGAGGCATTTCCATTATAGCCTAGACCTTTTCAGAATCAACCTCAATTCCTTTTTTTGAAACTACATAACCAAGCAATTTTCTTGATGTTACCCCAAATGCACACTTTTTAGGATTTAATCAGAGTTTGAATCTTTCCATTCTATCTAGTATGAGGCCTAGTTCTTGAATATGCGTAGATCTCTTCATAATTTTTACCAGGGTGTCCTCAACATAATCTTCCATGTTTTTATGTATCATATCATGGAAGATAGTGGTTATTGCTCTTTGGTAAGTTGCTCTTGCGTTCTTTAGCCCAAACGACATAACATTCCAGCAGAAGGTTCCCCATGCACGCGTGAAAGTTGTCTTTTCTTGATCTTTAGGCACTATCTTGATCTGATTGTAACTAGAGAATCCATCCATTAACGAATACATCTCATATCCAACAATCATATCAACTATCATGTCAATGTTGGGCAATAGAAAATCATCTTTCGGACATGCCTTGTTGAGATCCCTGAAGTTTGTGCAAACTCTAATAGATTTGTCTGCCTTTGATACAAGTACTATATTTGATATCCATTCTATGTAGTCTATAGCTCTGATAAATCCATCTTTTAGCAATTTTTCTAGTTCAGCCTTGACTAGCAGTGCCACATGAGGATGCATCTAACGAATTTTTTGCTTGATTGGTTTAACTCCTGGTGTAATAGAGATATGATGCATGATGAGATCAGGAACTAGTCCTGGCATATCTGAGTATGTCCATGCAAAGTTGATCTTCTTTTCTAAAAAAAAGTTGCTGAAATCTTTTAACTCTTCTGCTGATAGGGATTGAGCTAAATGAATGATGTGTGGTGTCTCTTGACTCCCAATGTTCACTGGCTGAGTTGTCTCGATCAATATGGAAGATCTCTCCTGGAAGTGACTTGGCAGTATATCAAGTATCTCACCTTTAAGTGCCTCAGAGAGGTTTTCACATTTAGGTACATCCTCTATTTTCTCTTTTTTAGATTCTGATACCACCACAATGTGGTTTTTGCCATTAGGTCTTTTGTTTTTATTTTTCTTATTTTTGTGACTAAGATACTTGATATCTATTTCAGTCTTGTTTTTACTTTGTTCACTAGTGAAAGAGTTCATGGGTTCAACTGCATTGAGGTAATAGGCTAACGTATAGTCATTGGCAAAAGTAGGTACATTCAAGGGTTGGTTATAAAGAGTACAATCAATCAGTTCAGGATGTATTAAGAATAAGGTTGGAATAGGCTCAAGGGAGTTCACGGTACTATCATCATAGCTTCAGATCGACCAGTTGAGTTCCAGAAGACTACCTTGCATATGTGTCTCAAGACCAGGAAGAGTCACGACATGATTATCAAAATTCATGTTAGTATTTAGTGGACCTAACCCAACTGACCTACTTCTAGCATCATCACCTACTTTAGACTGGACTACATACCGTGGTGTGACAGTAACAGGGTCAACAGACAACATCTCAACATTCATAACAGAGTAGTCATAATGTGTTGTTGAATAATTGTTGTTATAAATAGAGCTCTTGTCTGAGTTATCAGAGTCATAAGATGAAGTTTCTGACTCGTCTTCAAGTGGCTTAGTAAAAGTATATATAGTATCAATACCCACATCTTTGATGCTGCAAGTTTCTTCATGATTGGGTTCATTGAGTACTTGTATTTGACACACTTGTGGACATAACCTTGATGGTTCTGTTAATCCCTGTTGTCTCTTCCATTCAGCTTCTTCTGGACTGATGACTGGTTCTGTTTATGTAGCTTCTAATTATTCTTTTGTAGTTCCATACCTAATTTGTCCTATCTCATTAGAGGGAGAGTTAGTAGGTGAAGAAATTGCTTGTGTCCTTTCTTCCTCCAACTGTTGTTCATAGTCTTCTTGTCTTTTTAGTCTGATTTCTTCCATTTTCTTTTGCATTTTTAGGCGTATCAGCTCTTGTGCATCATCTGTGATATCACTGGATTCTTTAGGGGTTTTTGTAGTAGAGGTATCTAAGAGATGGTCAGGACCCCATTCATACTCATTTGAATTAGTTTCTGAATCATCTACTTGTTGTCTGCCAGTATATGTGACCAGAATGTTCAACGGTGCAAACAATTCTCTGATTCTGTATACTTCATCTCTCATATCATCTGGGACTTCTACTTCCTGTGGTATTATAGCCAATATAATTGGAATTTTATTACCATCTGTTTCCTCTCTCTGGGTGGGCAATTCTTTTTGTTCATCGTCACACTCTTCCAGAGTTTGTTGAGTATTAATTTCTTGTGTTGTTAAAGGTAGTACCTTTTTCTTCCACTCAAATTGATGGTGGGATGTGTGCTTTTGATCTAATGTCTTTCTTGGATTATATCCCTGTCCAGCTTTATCATTGGTAGACTTAGTTTGTAACTAAATAGGTTCAACAATACCTTTTTGATATTTTCCTAGAGGACCAGTACCTAAATATCCCATGCGTTGAAGCATCTTATAGCCTGGACCATATTGTGTCGGGGAAATCTCACAATGTCGTATTTCTTTATTTGCACCATCTTCTTTGAAAAGTGATTTGATAACATCATCCTCTTCTATTTCACCTGCAAGAGAAGTAGAGGATTGTATAAAGAGACCATCATACATGACTTTTGGAGTTGAAGTTTGTGGCTTCATAACCTCTGATGGTTTTCCCGACTATCTTGGTGATGGAGGAAGAGACATTAGTGAGAGTATAGGCTCTATTTTGTAGCCATATATGCTAATGTTTGTGATTTTTAATTTCTTTTCTAAATCTTTCAGCAAATATTCCAAACTTTTAGCTGTAGAGGCTATTCTATTATGAGGAACAAAAGCATCAGCACTCCACATTAATGCATTGTAGGTATAGCTTGTATCGGCAGGAATATTGACTTCAACTCCATTATAAGGAAACTTCAGGCATTGATGATACGTAGATGGTACTGCTTTCATTTCATGAATCCATGGCCTGCCTAGTAAGATGTTGTATTAAAGATGAAGATCCAAGACTTGAAAAATGACATCTCTTTCTACAGGTCCTACCCTGATCGGTAATCGCACCAGACCCTTAGAATTTATTTCTTCTTCATCATAAGACTTGATTGTTATTTTCTTTGTTGGGTCAATAACATTTTCAAAAAATCCCAGCTGTGTCAGCAGATTGTATGTACAGATATTCAACCCAGCGCCTCCATCTATCAAAACATGTTTAACTCAGTGTTTATGGATCATGGCTTCAATGTGCAATGGCTGGTTATGTGGGTGAATCAGTGAGTTATCATCTTCTTCAGAGAAAGTGAGGTAATGAGGTGAGGTCAAGTGACCCACCAAAGGCTGAAACCGATCTACGTCTAAATCTTTAGGGACACTGGTGGTAAGTAAAGCCTTGTCCAGGACCTCTTTATGAGCAGAAGAGATCTTAAGCAGTTCCAAAATGGAGATTTGAGTATTGGTTCTCTTTAATTGTTCGACAATATTATAACTAGGAGAAGATGATAAAGCCACCTGTTTTGATTTGGCCGTGATTGTATATGTTTGTCTATTTGGTAGATTTGATGTTGTTTGATCGAAAGTTGAGGAACTAGCTACTAGGAGATTAATCTTCCTTTGAGCGCGAGTCACGACATTAGCAGTTTGTGCTTGACTTTGCTGATCCTAGACTATGATCACATTTCAATATTTAGGTTGAGCAGATTCAATCATGTTGATCACATTATCGTTGTTAGTGTAGTTATAATTGACTCTAGCTCCTCCCTTGGATTTTGAGGAATCTCCTTGCTCATAAGTCGGTAAGGGATCTTTAAAGGCCTTATGATCGGCATTTGTCACATGATTTCCAACAACGATCTTGCCTGCATCAATGAGATCTTGGATTTCATATCGGAGTTTCATGCAGTTGTTTATGTTATGTCCCTTGTTCCGATGGTAGTCACAGTATTCATTTTCTCTCCACCATTTGGGTTTAATTTCAGGGTCATATGGTCTAGAATTGTCTAGAAATGTTATCAGATTATTTGCCAATAAAGTTTTAAAAGATGATTCATATGACTCATCTAGAGGAGTAAAATCACACTTTGGTTTTGAAGGTCAAGGCTTTTCTTTAAACCATCTCTTGTTTTCTTTGGAGGATTTTTGCCACAGTTTCAGCTACCTTGAGTGCTTGTGTGCCACTGGCTAAGTTAAATATTGTGGATTATGTTTTTGCTTGGACAATATCTACCACTCCATCACTAACAATGTTTCTATTGTTATCTTTGTCGTATTTACAGTACTTGCTCTTTTCTTTAGAGCTAGAACCTTGCGATGTTTCTTTCCAAAGTGATATATCTCCCTTTTTTATAAGCACATCTTCCATTCTGAGGGTGTTATCTACCATTTTGTTGAATGAAGGATGTACTTGCATTTGGACACTGTATTTTAATTCATGGACTAGGTTGTTGACAAAGATATCCATTTTCTCAAGATCTGGGATAGTCCTTGAATATCTAGAGAACATCTTTCTCCATCGTTGGAGAAAAGTGAGAAAGGGTTCTCCTGTCTTTTGTTTGGTATTGCAAAGTTCTATCATGGTGACCGAGTGACGAATGTTGTAGGAGTATTTCTGTAGGAATAGTTGGATTAATTCTTTGAAAGTTTTTATTCCCATGGGTAGACTTGAGAACCATTCCATAGCTTGCCCCCCTAAACTTCTTGGGAAAAGGCTTGGTTATGCATGAACTCCATACATAAAGCACAAAATTCTTTGATATTATCTTGGGGGTCCGTATTCCCGTCATATTTGTCAAACTTAGGAATTTCTACTCTTGAGGGAAATAGAGGCATGTAAAGGTTTTTGTCAAATGAGAATGGGCATATTGTGTCCAGAGAATATTGTTTTGGTGTTTTATCCTTGTTTTTTAGTTTTGTGAGTTCTGTTTCTAATGTTTGCATTTGGTTTCTTATCTTTCCCCATGGTGTCTCTTCCTCTTTAGTGACAAGGGCCTCCACATTATAACCAGTAGGGAGTTTGGCGCCTTGCTTTGCTAATTCTAGGAAATAGTCTTCTTTTTCCCTAGCCATGATGACCTTCATCATTTTTCGGAACTCTTTATCATTCTGACATCTATGTACTTTGGCCTCGGGAGGTTCAGGAAGCTCAGATTTAGTCGATGAGGAATCACTATCAGTGGCATGATTGCTGAAGTCGTCATGAGTGTCTCATTTACTAGCTTCTCTTCCTTGTCTTTCCCCAGACATGGTGGGAGATAGGGACTGACCAAAGATTAGTAGATCGTAAACTGGTATTTGTGACAAGGATAGTTTATTTTGAAAGAGGTTTCCTTCAAAGAATGGATTGTCATTTGACAAAAAGGGTGTTTCTTTTTCTTTGTCTATTTTGCTGCGAGAATTTTTGGTTTGAACAGGCACTTGTCACCAATAGGACCAAGAGCTAAATGTGTTGCAGAAGTCAAGATCAAATTGTAGCTAGTAGTTCGCATAACATAGTGATTGAGAGAAGTTACTAAGATCTGGTCTGGTTTCAAGAATGATCTATCCTATGTAAGACATTATCTAAGTTAGTTTAGGTTTGATAAGATGTTGTTTGAACTAGCTGAGAGATGATCGACAAAATCATGCAACGCAATGACAGAGGTACATTATCAAGGTTGTTTATGCTCAGGAGAATGATAACCAGTTTTAGGCTCGCTATAGACTATTTTAGACTGGTTTGACTATTCTGGACTGGTAAAATCAGAGACTCGTACAACAGGATTTCTAAGACCATACAACAGTATAACAGCTTTAGGATAATAATAGTTCTTTTTAATACGAGTTGCTGCCTAGTACCATACAACAAATGGGCATGTCCCAAATGACAAAGGATTCAGTATAGTTCTGACTCGTACGACATAAGATTTAGCTTTAAATGACAGGCTGCTGGATCTCATACGACAGAGGATTGAGCTCGGATGATAAATTGGAAGACTCATACGACACAAGATATGGTGCAGGATGACAAATGATCAGGCTCATATGACTATTAACAGGATAGAGACAAAATTTTTGAGTTTTTCAATAGCTGAGTATGACAACTGAGTATGACCAATTCTGAGGTGGACTTACTTTTGACTAGGATAGACTAGTTTTGACACAGATAGTTTTATCACTGAGTTGTTGGTTTGTTTGATTTGTTTTCTCCAGTTTCAGTATTTCAGTTTTAGTTTGAGGGATGAAAACATAGAAGACACGCAGTATGAATAGTAACTCCAATCACAACATGCAAACCCTATGGAAGTTGGCTTAGAGAAGAAAACCTTTGCTTATTGACTTAGGTACACTCCCAATAGCTAATCAGAATATGGCCGCTGAGTCTCACATAATGGATTCTCAACACCATATTAGCCGACTCCAAACGCTAATGGGGGCATGATATGGCAAGTGTCTTGGGAGAGTTACTATATCTCTTGCACAAAGATTATCAACCTTTCAGAGGCGAATCGGGTAGCTTCTAATTTTAATTGGATCTAGTAAGGGTTCCATTCAGCGCGTCGAGGTATAAACTCAATTAAGAGGTCTCCCAGCCTTGAAAACCAAGGTTCAATATACCCAAAGGTACTGAGGAGAGCTATTCCCGAGCACTGCCATTGACTTGATTTTCATCAAATCATGTTTATTTTATAGTGGGTTGGAGTACTTGGCATTTAGCCATTCCCACTTAGGTCGTTCCCCTCACACCGACCGTAACGACTTTAAGAGTTTTTCAACCCCTCGGGAGGGCAGGCCTGCTAAAGATGTACAAATCTCAAACAAAGAAAATGCCTCAAGGGTCTAGATTTCTGATTGTTTAAAAAAAGACAAGAGCATACTCTCCTACCTCTCAGAATTTTCTAACAACACAAAAGACAGATTTGTTCATTAACCAGATAGCAAGTTAGGTGTCTAAAACAAATTAAAGAATACACAATGTTTAGTCAATTCTTTTTAGGCAACCTGCAAAAGCAACATATCAGTAGTCATGTTGTTTTTATTCTTTGACAAGCGTATGTTTGATTGATAAATTCTTTGACAAGTGTCTTGCAAGAAACTGGTTAGGCTGTGAAAATACTAGGCAGACATAAGACAATTCAGGGTTAACATTAGAGTAATCAAAATTTAATTCAAGAAAAACCGTGAAAAGTAAAACTTGCTTTAATCCAATAGAAAACAGAATCGTACGACAATTCTCATAGAATGAAATGACAAAAGGATTTTGTCGTACGAGTTAGAACTAAGCATAGGATGATAGAAGACAAAATCAAATATTCAGAGCAAATTATCGTACAACACCATTTTCTGATTCGTACGACAAATAACAAGCTTCAATATAATGTCGTACGATGCAGTTAAACTACTCATATGATATTTCGTAGAGATTGTACAGACGAAACCTGCAGGATAAAAAAATGATTTTGAGGCCGAAAAAGTAGTCTTCTGCCCCACGGTGGGTGCAAAAAATGTGTGTGTGAAAAGTGGACCTGTATCTGTATATGGAATACACAACACTTCAATTAAGTCAGTACATGTATGGTTAGACAGATATAGGCATGAATATGAAAACCATAACAAATTGACCCATTTCCTTCTAAAATATGCGAGTATAAGACTGCTCTCAGATTTGTATAAGCAATTCAGTGACTACACAACACCAAGACGAAGGATTTAATCTATATGAGCATGATATTAAGCTAGATGGATGCAAGATTAATCTAACAAGATTTAAGCAATAACTAAGATAAATGATCTAAATATGTATGCAATAACTAATATGTGAATATCTAAATGCACAAATATCAATGAACCTAGAGCAAAAACAACATGATAACAATATATTCTCTAGGATCTCTAAATGAGAGATGAGAGCATGAATTTATAGAAAATTCAGAAAGAAACCAAAGGCTGAGATCAAATGATGATGAGCGGTCAAGATTTTCCAAGAGGAAGCACAATCCAAGTGAATTGATGTGATTGGATGCTTTTCTCAGTTTTAAAGGAAATTAAACTAAAATTAAGATAAAATCAGAAAAAACTGATTTATTCTCTATTTCATTCAATTTTAATATTTAATTGTTTTAATTGCTTTCTCTGAGATTATTTATCAATTTATAATTTATTTTTCAAGATTATCTCCAATTGATTTCTTTTCTCAAATTTTTAATTCTTTTTTGGTCAATTAATTCCTTTTTTTATTTGTTTCCTTTTTTGAAGATTTGTGCTCATAATTTCCAATTCCTCTTTCATGTTTTGTTTCCTTTTTTTGAAGATTTAATGGCAAATTGATTTATTTAATTAAATATGAAAGGATATTTAATAAAATAAATAAGATAATTGTTTAAAATGATTTACTTGGAATGATTTAATTAATTAAATAAATATTTAATTAATATTGAGTGATTAATTTTGCCATGTGACATTTGATGATTAAAGAATTAATTGTGTGCTCAAGATTGATTTAATTGCCTTTGGTTAGGACCTTGGTGATGTTGTCCTTGGTGATGTTGTCGAGATTAGGGGCCCATGGTTTAGATGACCATTTTTAGGGTATTACAGATATAAGTAGATGGTGGTAAGGTTCTCTAAAATGTGTTCCTTTGTCAATCCTAAATAAGGGTTGGAGGGTTATAAGGACCTAAAATGCATGGAAGGGATGAAGGGGTAGGTGTATATTTGGACTCAGATGGAAGGATGTAGAATTTAGCAGGGATACAAACGTCTCGGAAGTAAGATTTGTTGTTGGGACCATGACAATCAGGATTTACCTTGATATGGAGGGATTCTGACATAACTTGTTGACATAGGCCTGACTGCTTGCCTTGATTAATCCTTTCACTAATGGGATGCTCATTACTTTTGGAAGAAGATGCAAGTCCATTTTGAGATGGATAAAAAATGGAAGAAATGATAGGGTCACAAAGTAGAACAAACCCAACGGAAGTGGGGGACCTCATTTGACCTATAACAGGTTCATTAACAACTTGCTCAGAGATGTTGGGGTCATGATGGGGACTAAGAGAAATTATGGGATCTTTAGGTGGATATGGGGCAATCATAGGATCTTTAGGTTAAATAGGAGGAATGATAGGTTCATCTCGAGAGATGGAATCCTATGAAGGATATGGAGGATTATGACAAGGAGATGGAGGGATACTTTGATCTTGACATGGAAGAAGACCATTGGATAGAGTGGAAAGGGTATTTAGCTATCCATTTTGAATAGGATCATTTTAAAAGGTGGAAGAGGCATCATGATCTTGCTTAGGAAGTGAATTAGGAATCAGTTTTGGAAGGATGCTTAGCTCTTGAGATGGAAGGGGATCTTGGAAGAAATGGAAAGGTATAAGAGTATCATCATGGGATTCTAGGAAATAGGATCTTGGTCAACCATTGGATGGGATTTGAGATTTTTGGTGTCTTGATCTTGATTTATTATAGGACTTGTTTCTTCATTCTTTGGATTATCCTCTTGACATGGAGCCACTTCTAAGGAAAGGGTAGGATTTTGGATATGCATGGGGGATTCTTGGAAGATGTTCATGTTTTGGCATTATGGGGAATCATTTTGGATGGGACTCTCTAGAGTGGGTATGATCAAAAGTGGAATGCATGATGGCATAGGATCTAAATTTTTTAAATCATTAGAAGAAATTTATCAACATTTGGATTAGCTTGGATTTTCACAAGAGATATCCCTTGAGGTTCAACATGGAAAGTGTCATTATTAGGTTCATCATTTGAAGGAGATGGTATGTATTGTTGTTGAGAAGCTTTAGGAAATAAAGGAATGGTGGAAGAGATGGAGGCCACATGTGGAGTCTTGATAGACATAAGTGCATGATTTTGATCATGTTTGGGAGTAGTTCATTGTTTCTCTTTAGGTGAGTCATTAGGATCTTCAATTTAAATGACACCATTATCAAGGAGGTCTTGAGTCTTATGTTTTAATTCCATGCAATCTAAAGTATTATGTTTGTTTTGTCTATGATACACACAATAGTTACTCAAAAGTTTACATCCTCATGGGGTTGTGTTAGGCAATGTGATAAGATTATGCTCAAGAGTCTCTTTCAAAGATGATTCAATAGATTGTCCCAAAGGTGTAAATTATCTATCTAAGGGATATTTGGAAGAAATGTCATTGTCTTGGTGAAGGAGTCATGTCATCTTGTTTGAGGTTTGTCTTTTTATTTTCAATTACTTGTTGTTCCACTTTATATAGTCATTTTATCATTCCTTGAAGTTTTTCACTCTTTCTATCGTAAATATGTCTCTCAAGAGGAGTCATTGATTCCTTTTGTTGGACTTGAATGTCATATATTTTTATCTTGAGATCCTAAATTTGTTGAGCCAAGGTAGCCATGGGAATGTGCGATAGTTCTAATCTTTGACCTATATGAGACTCAAATTGTTGATTGAAATGCAAGTTCTAGAATGCAAGGACAATCTAAGGAGTGCAATGACTAGACTTCAAATGGATTATGAAGACCAATGTTGGGATTTGGAATGACTCAAATGATTAAAACTCTAAAGGTAACTCTAGGTGTAAAAATGATTAAGTAGGCTAGATTAACTTGTGCTATGATGGATAGACATAAGGACAATGCTCTAGAAATAGAGGGTATGCATAAGGTAGGAGATGATGGACTTCAAGAAAGTTACCTTGTCTCCAGATATTGATATGTTTCTCAAATCAATTATGATAGCCAATGTTTGATGTAAGACCTGACCTAATAGCAAGCCAAGATTTTTTCTTTTGACCAATGATGGTTAAGAGCTAAGGATGTGACTAAATGAATGAATATGAATGCAAGGACTGATATGCAAAGATTGAAGGATATGAATGAATGAATGGATATGCAAGGGCTAATAAAATGATCTAAAAGATGCAAGGACTAAAGATGGGATGATCAAAATATGGAAGGACTAAGGATGGAACCAAATGGAAGGACCAACTAGTGTGGATGATCTAAAGATGCAAAGGACAAAATGTTTGACTAGGTGGAATGATGTGACTATGCAAGTACCTAAATGATCAAAACTATAAAATGATGTCCCAAGAGACCTAAAATGATAATTTCAAGAGGACGAGTTCAATGTTCAATATTTGTTTTGCAAGGTTTTGATTTCAAGTGTGGTGTTTTATTGTGATTGAAAATGTTTGTTTTGTAACACACACATAAAACATGACAGATAGAATGTTTATGATTTTGCAATAAAAGTACATTCAAGCACAATCCTAAGGTTTGGCTAGGACAGTACTTGTTCAATCCCGTTGCAATAAAATACCACATTCAATTGGATAGATAGAAGCTTGGTAGCATTGGATCCCCTCCACAACACTCACTTCTCAGGCATACCAAGCTTCTAATTTCTAAAGACCTGAAGATCTCAAGAAATTTTCTATCTCAAGTTGAAGGGTACACGAGGGGTTTCTTTGGCATGCACATATCACAATGGTTGCGTCAACAAGTAGAAGGTTAGGTTTCTAAAACAATGAGTTTCTAGTAAGGGCATCTATTTAGGTGGCCACACATGTGGCATTTTGCTTAAATTAAAGAGGCCTCCCAACACTTGTAGGTTTTTACACATCACATGGATGTTGAGGGAGACATGCATTGGTATGACACATCAACACTTGTTTCCTACAAGTTTCCTCATAGACACATTTATTTATAGTGGCTTGGATGGGCTTGGTCTTAGCCTCATTACCGCTTGGGTCATTCCCTCTCATTGAGCCTCCAAGGGCTTCTTGGGAGGCAAGCCTTCTAAAAGGTAAAACAAAAAAGAGCCTATTGATCAAGACACAAAAGACACTGGTTAATTTTAAAAGCACCAATTAAAGTGTTTTCTATACTTAAAGATAATCAGTTTCAAAATCAAGTCTTCATCAAACGTCCTGCATCAAATGTCATTAGTAATTTCAAGATATTTCCTTCGACACATGAGAATAGATGCCTTGCACAAGAAAAATTCAAAAAGATAAGCCTCCAAGTTTTGAAACAAACTCAACAAACAAACAAACCCTATAGCTAATAGAAAAAATTAAACTAATAACAAAGAAATCTAGGCTAAAACAAACTAGCTAACCTAAATAACAAAAATATACAAATGAAAATAAATCTATCTAATCTATCAGCCAATTAATCTAAGCTAAATTAGTCCTATTCTAAGTTAATTGAAGAAAATTCAAACTAAAACAAACTAAAGTCTAATTTAATTTAATTACCAAAGTTAAGATGTAATCTAATCAAAAAGAAAATCTGATCTAACCAATCAATAACCTAAATTAGAAAATAATTAACAATCTAATTTAAAACTAAGTTAAATTCTAAAATTAATAATCCAATTAAAAATAACCAAGTTAAATTCTAATTAGAAACTAAATCTACAATCTAATTAAAAATCTAAATAAAAAATTAACTTACAAACTAATTTAAAAACTAAGTTGAAAACTAATTTAAACTAATTTAAAAAAAAACTAGATTAAACTAACTAAATTAAATCAAACTAAAAAAACTAAATTTAAAACTGATTAAAAAAAAAACTAAATTAAAAAGAAAAAAAAATACTTAAATTAAAAAAAAGAAGCCTCTCTAGAGGGGCCTGCATGGCTCAAGGAGCCTGCAAAACCTCTCTAAGGAGGCTTTCATGGGCTTTAGAGCCTGCACATACTCCTAAAGAGAGGCTTGCATGGGCTTTAAGGGCCTGCGGCGGGTACAAAAATAGACCAATTTAAAAAAACAAAAGCAATACCAGTCACGGGCAGATTATGCACAAGATGTTTTCTATCAGAGTGCAACCAAATATCTTCAAAGCAAAAGCGAATTTTATCAAGGCATAGGCATATTTAACACTAGCAAGTAGGAGTGCATGCAAAATGTGGAAATAGGCAAAGTTTATGTAGCACAACCAAATTTGTATATCAGAAGCACAAGCAAATAAAAGAAAACCACAAGTAGATTTGTATGCAAAATGCAAAAAGCTAAACATAATGTGATGCAGGAAAAAATGGAATGTAGAGACAATGGGCAGAGAGATGTGAGTACATAGGGGTGTAAATGCAGCCTCAACAACTTGTAGATAAGATCAAAAACTTCAAATACAACCTGGAAACAAGATGTTAGGAATCTACAAACAAAGATATCAATATCTCAAAGAAACTTGCAAGCAATATATCAAAACCTCCAACCAACTTGCAATAAAAAACTACTTAAAGATTTGAAATTTCTATTAGGAGAAATCAAAATGATAAAAGGACAAATGCATGTCCCATTGGGCATGCCAAATGAAGATGAAGGAAATGAGTCGAATCAAAGATTTAGACTTCCAACATCCACAATAAAGTTT